>NW_026138173.1:0-124737 GCF_025592945.1 Manacus candei
GAAACTCTCCCAAATCTCCCCAAAAACATGGTCAGGAACTCACCCACATCTCCCCAAAAAAATGGCCAGTAAGTCACCCAAATCTCCCCAAGAAAATGGCCAGAAACTCTCCCAAATCTCCCCCAAAAATTTCCAGAAACTCTCCCAATTCTCCCCAAAAACATGGCCAGAAACTCTCCCAAATCTCCCCAAAAACATGGCCAGAAACTCTCCCAAATCTCCCCAAAAACATGGTCAGGAACTCACCCAAATCTCCCCAAAAACATGGCCAGAAACTCACCCAAATCTCCCCAAAAAAATGGTCAGAAACTCACCCAAATCTCCCCAAAAAAATGGCCAGAAACTAACCCAAATCTCCCCCCAAAAATGGCAAGAAACTCACCCAAATCTCCCCCCAAAAATGGCCAGAAACTCTCCCAAATCTCCCCAAAAACATGGCCAGAAACTCACCCAAATCTCCACAAAAACATGACCAGAAACTCTCCCAAATCTCCCCAAAAACATGGCCAGAAACTCACCCAAATCTCCCCAAAAACATGGCCAGAAACTCACCCAAATCTCCCCAAAAACATGGCCAGAAACTCACCCAAATCTCCCCAAAAAAATGGCCAGAAACTCACCCAAATCTCCCCCAAAAAAATGGTCAGAAACTCACCCAAATCTCCCCCAAAAATGGTCAGAAACTCTCCCAAATCTCCACAAAACCATGGTCAGGAACTAACCCACATCTCCCCAAAAAAATGGCCAGAAACTCACCCAAATCTCCCCAAAAAAATGGTCAGAAACTCACCCAAATCTCCCCCAAAAAATGGCCACAAACTCACCCAAATCTCCGTAAAAAAATGGCCAGAAACTCTCCCAAATCTACCCACAAAAATGGTCAGAAACTCTCCCAAATCTTCCCAAAAAATGGCCAGAAACTCACCCAAATCTCCCCAAAAAAATGGTCAGAAACTCACCCAAATCTCCCCCCAAAAATGGTCAGAAACTCACCCAAATCTCCCCCCAAAATGGCCAGAAACTCACCCAAATCTCCCCAAAAACATGGCCAGAAACTCACCCAAATCTCCCCAAAAACATGGCCAGAAACTCACCCAAATCTCCACAAAAAAATGGTCAGAAACTCACCCAAATCTCCCACCAAAAATGGTGAGAAACTCACCCAAATCTCCCCAAAAAATGGTCAGAAACTCTCCCAAATCTCCCCAAAAACATGGTCAGGAACTCACCCACATCTCCCCAAAAAAATGGCCAGAAAGTCACCCAAATCTCCCCAAGAAAATGGCCAGAAACTCTTCAAAATCTCCCCCAAAAATTTCGAGAAACTCTCCCAATTCTCCCCAAAAACATGGCCAGAAACTCACCCAAATCTCCCAAAAAAATGGTCAGAAACTCACCCAAATCTCCCCAAAAACATGGCCAGAAACTCTCCCAAATCTCCCCAAAAACATGGCCAGAAACTCTCCCAAATCTCCCAAAAACATGGCCAGAAACTCACGCAAATCTCCCCAAAAACATGGCCAGAAACTCACCCAAATCTCCCCAAAAACATGGCCAGAAACTCACCCAAATCTCCCCCAAAAATGGCCAGAAACTCACCCAAATCTCCCCAAAAAAATGGCCAGAAACTCACCCAAATCTCCCCAAAAAATGGTCAGAAACTCTCCCAAATCTCCCCAAAAACATGGCCAGAAACTCACCCAAATCTCCCCAAAAACATGTCCAGAAACTCACCCAAATCTCCCCAAAAAAATGGCCAGAAACTCACCCAAATCTCCCCAAAAAATGGCCAGAAACTCACCCAAATCTCCCCAAAAAAAATGGTCAGAAACTCACCCAAATCTCCCCAAAAACATGGCCAGAAACTCACCCAAGTCTCCCCAAAAACATGGCCAGAAACTCACCCAGATCTCCAAAACAATGGCCAGAAACTCACCCAGATCTCCAAAAAAATGGCCAGAAACTCACCCAAATCCCCCCAAAAACATGGCCAGAAACTCACCCAAATCTCCCCAAGAAAATGGTCAGAAACTCACCCAAATCTCCCCAAAAACATGGCCAGAAACTCACCCAAATCTCCCCAAAAAAAATGGTCAGAAACTCATCCAAATCTCCCCAAAAAATGGTCAGAAACTCACCGAAATCTCCCCCAAAAAATGGCGAGAAACTCACCCAAATCTCCCCAAAAACATGGCCAGAAACTCACCCAAATCTCCCCAAAAACATGGTCAGAAACTCACCCAAATCTCCCCAAAAAAATGGTCAGAAACTCACCCAAATCTCCCCAAAAAAATGGCCAGAAACTAACCCAAATCTCCCCCCAAAAATGGCCAGAAACTCACCCAAATCTCCCCCCAAAAATGGCCAGACACTCACCCAAATCTCCCCAAAAAATGGCCAGAAACTCACCCAAATCTCCCCAAAAAAATTTCCAGAAACTCTCCCAATTCTCCCCAAAATCATGGCCAGAAACTCACCCAAATCTCCCCAAAAAAAATGGTCAGAAACTCACCCAAATCTCCCCAAAAACATGGCCAGAAACTCACCCAAGTCTCCCCAAAAACATGGCCAGAAACTCACCCAGATCTCCAAAACAATGGCCAGAAACTCACCCAGATCTCCAAAAAAATGGCCAGAAACTCACCCAAATCCCCCCAAAAACATGGCCAGAAACTCACCCAAATCTCCCCAAGAAAATGGTCAGAAACTCACCCAAATCTCCCCAAAAACATGGCCAGAAACTCACCCAAATCTCCCCAAAAACATGGCCAGAAACTCTCCCAAATCTCCCCAAAAACATGGCCAGAAACTCACCCAAATCTCCCCAAAAAAATGGCCAGAAACTCACCCAAATCTCCCCAAAACATGTCCAGAAACTCACCCAAATCTCCCCAAAAAAATGGTCAGAAACTCACCCAAATCTCCCCCAAAAATGGTCAGAAACTCACCCAAATCTGCCCAAAAACATGGCCAGAAACTCACCCAAATCTCCCCAAGAAAATGGCCAGAAACTCTCCCAAATCTCCCCAAAAACATGGCCAGAAACTCACCCAAATCCCCCCCAAAAAATGGCCAGAAGCTCGCCCAAATCTCCCCAAAACTATAGCCAGAAACTCACCCAAATCTCCCCAAAAAAATGGCCAGAAACTCACCCAAATCTCCCCAAAAAAAATGGTCAGAAACTCATCCAAATCTCCCCAAAAAATGGTCAGAAACTCACCGAAATCTCCCCCAAAAAATGGCGAGAAACTCACCCAAATCTCCCCAAAAACATGGCCAGAAACTCACCCAAATCTCCCCAAAAACATGGTCAGAAACTCACCCAAATCTCCCCAAAAAAATGGTCAGAAACTCACCCAAATCTCCCCAAAAAAATGGCCAGAAACTCACCCAAATCTCCCCCCAAAAATGGCCAGAAACTGACATAAATCTCCCTAAAAAATGGCCAGAAACTGACACAAATCTCCCTAAAAAATGACCAGAAACTCACCCAAATCTCCCCAAAAATATAGCCAGAAACTCACCCAAATCTCCCCAAAAAAATAGCCAAAAACTCACCCAAATCTCCCCAAAAACACGGCCAGAAACTCACCCAAATCTCCCCAAAAACATGGCCAGAAACTCTCCCAAATCTCCCCAAAAAAATGCCCAGAAACTCACCCAAATCTTCCCCCCCAAAATGGTCAGAAACTCACCCAAATCCTCCAAAAAAAATTGGTCAGACACTCACCCAAATCTCCCCCCAAAAATGGTCAGGAACTCACCCAAATCTCCCCCAAAAATGGCCAGAAACTGTCCCAAATCTCCCCGAAAATATAGCCAGAAACTCACCCAAATCTCCCCAAGAAAATGGCCAGAAACTCACCCAAATCTCCCCAAAAACATGGCCAGAAACTCACCCAAATCTCCCCAAAAATATAGCCAGAAACTCACCCAAATCTCCCCCAAAAATGGCCAGAAACTCTCCCAAATCTCCCCAAAAACATGGCCAGAAACTCACCCAAATCTCCCCAAAAACATGATCAGAAACTCACCCAAATCTCTCCAAAAACATGGTCAGAAACTCACCCAAATCTCAAAATAATGGTCAGAAACTCACCCAATCTCCTCCCAAAAATGGCCAGAAACTCTCCCAAATCTCCCCAAAAACATGGCCAGAAACTCACCCAAATCTCCCCAAAAAATGGCCAGAAACTCTCCCAAATCTCGCTCAAAACACGGCCAGAAACTCACCCAAATCTCCCCAAGAAAATGGCCAGAAACTCACCCAAATCTCCCCAAAAACATGGCCAGAAACTCACCCAAATCTCCCCAAAAATATAGCCAGAAACTCACCCAAATCTCCCCCAAAAATGGCCAGAAACTCTCCCAAATCTCCCCAAAAACATGGCCAGAAACTCTCCCAAATCTCGCCCAAATCATGGCCAGAAACTCACCCAAATCTCCCCAGAAAAATAGCCAGAAACTCACCCAAATCTCCCCCCAAAAAAATAGCCAGAAACTCACCCAAATCTCCCCCCAAAAATGGTCAGACACTCACCCAAATCTCCCCCAAAAATGGACAGAAACTCACCCAAATCTCCCCAAAAACATGGCCAGAAACTCACCCAAATCTCCCCAAAAAAATGGCCAGAAACTCACCCAAATCTCCCCAAAAATATAGCCAGAAACTCACCCAAATCTCCCCCCAAAAATGGCCAGAAACTCACCTAAATCTCCCCAAAAACATGGCCAGAAACTCACCCAAATCTCCCCAAAAAAATGCCCAGAAACTCACCCAAATCTTCCACCCAAAAATGGTCAGAAACTCACCCAAATCCTAGAAAAAAAATTGGCCAGAAACTCTCCCAAATCTCCCCAAAAACATGGTCAGAAACTCACCCAAATCTCCCCCAAAAATGGCCAGAAACTCTCCCAAATCTCCCCAAAAACATGGTCAGAAACTCACCCAAATCTCCCCAAAAACATGGTCAGAAACTCACCCAAATCTCCCTAAAAAAATGGCCAGAAACTCACCCAAATCTCCCCCCAATAATGGTCAGAAACTCACCCAAATCTCCCCCCAAATATGGCCAGAAACTCACCCAAATCTCCCCCAAAAATGGTCAGAAACTCACCCAAATCTCCCCCCAAAAATGGCCAGAAACTCTCCCAAATCTCCCCAAAAACATGGCCAGAAACTCACCCAAATCCTCAAAAAAAAATTGGCCAGAAACTCACCCAAATCTCCCCAAAAAAATGGCCAGAAACTCACCCAAATCTCCCCAAAAAAATGGCCAGACACTCACCCAAATCTCCCCAAAAAAATGGCGAGAAACTCTCCCAAATCTCCCCAAAAAAATGGCGAGAAACTCTCCCAAATCTCCCCAAAAAAATGGCGAGAAACTCTCCCAAATCTCCCCAAAAAAATAGCAAGAAACTGACCCAAATGTCCCCAAAAACAAGGCCAGAAACTCACCCAAATCTCCCCAAAAACATGGCCAGAAACGCACCCAAATCTCCCCAAAAACAGGGCCAGAAACTCACCCAAATCTCCCCAAAAATATACCCAGAAACTCACCCAAATCTCCCCAAAAAAATGGCCAGAAACTCACCAAATCTCCCCAAAAACATGGCCAGAAACTCACCCAAATACTCACCCAAATCTCCCCAAAAACATGGCCAGAAACTCACCCAAATCTCCCCCCAAAAATGGCCAGAAACTCACCCAAATCTCGCCCCAAAAATGGCAAGAAACTCACCCAAATCTCCCCCCAAAAATGGTAAGAAATTCACCCAAATCTCCCCAAAAAAATGGCCAGAAACTCACCCAAATCTCCCCAAAAACATGGCCAGAAACTCACCCATATCTCCTCAAAAAAATAGCCAGAAACTCACCCAAATCTCCCCAAAAACATGGTCAGAAACTCGCCCAAATCTCCCCAAAAAAATGGCCAGAACCTCACCCAAATCTCCCCCAAAAAATGGCCAGAAACTCACCCAAATCTCCCCAAAAAAATGGCCAGAAACTCACCCAAATCTCACCAAAAACATGGCCAGAAACTCTCCCAAATCTCCCCAAAAACATGGTCAGAAACTCATCCAAATCTCCCCAAAATAATGGCCAGAAACTCACCCAAATCTCCCCCCAAAAATGGCCAGAAACTCACCCAAATCTCCCCCCAAAACATGGCCAGAAACTCACCCAAATCTCCCCAAAAACATGGCCAGAAACTCACCAAATCTCCCCAAAAAAATGGCCAGAAACTCACCAAATCTCCCCAAAAACATGGTCAGAAACTCACCCAAATACTCACCCAAATCTCCCCAAAAACATGGCCAGAAACTCACCCAAATCTCCCCAAAAAAATGGCCAGAAACTCGCCCAAATCTCCCCAAAACTATACCCAGAAACTCACCCAAATCTCCCCCCAAAAATGGCCAGAAACTCTCCCAAATCTCCCCAAAAAAATGGTCAGAAACTCACCCAAATCCCCCCCAAAAAATGGCAAGAAGCTCGTCCAAATCTCCCCAAAAATATAGCCAGAAACTCTGCCAAATCTCCCCAAAAAAATGGCCAGAAACTCACCCAAATCTCCCCAAAACATGGCCAGAAACTCACCCAAATCTCCCCAAAAACATGGCTAGAAACTCACCCAAATCTCACCAAAAACATGGCCAGAAACTCACCCAAATCTCCCCCAAAACATGGCCAGAAACTCATCCAAATCTCCCCCCAAAAAAATGGCCAGAACCTCACCGAAATCTCCTCCAAAAATGGTCAGAAACTCACCCAAATCTCCCCCAAAAATGGCCAGAAACTCACCCAAATCTCCCCAAAAACATGGCCAGAAACTCACCCAAATCTCCCCAAAAACATGGCCAGAAACTCACCCAAATCTCCCCCCAAAAATGGTCAGAAACTCACCCAAATCTCCCCCAAAACATGGCCAGAAACTCACCGAAATCTCCCCAAAAACATGGTCAGAAACTCACCCAAATCTCCCCAAAAACATGGTCAGAAACTCACCCAAATCTCCCCCCAAAAATGGCCAGAAACTCTCCCAAATCTCCCCAAAAAAATGGCCAGAAACTCACCCAAATCTCCCCAAAAACATGGTCAGAAACTCAGCCAAATCTCCCCAAAAACATGGCCAGAAACTCACCAAATCTCCCCAAAAACATGGTCAGAAACTCACCCAAATACTCACCCAAATCTCACCAAAAACATGGCCAGAAACTCACCCAAATCTCCCCAAAAACATGGTCAGAAACTCACCCAAATCTCTCCCAAAAATGGCCAGAAACTCACCCAAATCACCCCAAAAACATGGTCAGAAACTCACCCAAATCCCCCCCAAAAAATGGCCAGAAGCTCGTCCAAATCTCGCCAAAAATATAGCCAGAAACTCTGCCAAATCTCCCCAAAAAAATGGCCAGAAACTCACCCAAATCTCCCCAAAACATGGCCAGAAACTCACCCAAATCTCCCCAAAAACATGGCCAGAAACTCACCCAAATCTCACCAAAAACATGGCCAGAAACTCACCCAAATCTCCCCCCAAAAATGGCAAGAAACTCACCCAAATCTCCCCCCAAAAATGGTAAGAAATTCACCCAAATCTCCCCAAAAAAACGGCCAGAAACTTGCCCAAATCTCCCCAAAAACATGGTCAGAAACTCACCCAAATCTCCCCAAAAAAAAAACCAGAATCTCACCCAAATCTCCCCAAAAACATGGCCAGAAACTCACCCAAATCTCCCCAAAAACATGGCCAGAAACTCACCCAAATCTCCCCAAAAACATGGTCAGAAACTCACCCAAATCTCCCCCAAAACATGGCCAGAAACTCACCCAAATCTCCCCCCAAAACATGGCCAGAAACTCACCCAAATCTCCCCAAAAACATGGCCAGAAGTTCACCCAAATCTCCCCAAAAACATGGCCAGAAACTCACCCAAATCTCCCCAAAAACATGGCCAGAAACTCACCCAAATCTCCCCAAAATAATGGCCAGAAACTCTCCCAAATCTCCCCAAAAACATGGCCAGAAACTCACCCAAATCTCCCCAAAAACATGGCCAGAAACTCATCCAAATCTCCCCAAAAAAATGGCCAGAAACTCTCCCAAATCTCCCCAAAAACATGGCCAGAAACTCACCCAAATCTCCCCAAAATAATGGCCAGAAACTCACCAAAATCTCCCCCCAAAAATGGTCAGAAAGTCACCCAAATCTCCCCCCAAAAATGGTCAGAAACTCACCCAAATCTCCCCCCAAAAAAATGGCCAGAAACTCACCCAAATCTCCCCAAAAAAATGGTCAGAAACTCACCAAATCTCCCCAAAAACATGGTCAGAAACTCACCCAAATACTCACCCAAATCTCCCCAAAAACATGGCCAGAAACTCACCCAAATCTCCCCAAAAACATGGTCAGAAACTCACCCAAATCTGCCCGAAATATGGTCATAAACTCACCCAAATCTCCCCAAAAAAATGGCCAGAAACTCACCCAAATCTTCCCAAAAACATGGCCAGAAACTCACCCAAATCTCCCCAAAAAAATGGCCAGAAACTCACCCAAATCTCCCCCCAAAAATGGTAAGAAATTCACCCAAATCTCCCCAAAAAAATGGTCAGAAACTCACCCAAATCTCCCCAAAAACATGGTCAGAAACTCACCCAAATCTCCCCAAAAACATGGCCAGAAACTCACCCAAATCTCACCAAAAATTGGCCAGAAACTCACCCAAATCTCCCAAATAAAATGGCCAGAAACTCACCCAAATCTCCCCAAAAACATGGCCAGAAACTCACCCAAATCTCCCCCCAAAACATGGCCAGAAACTCACCCAAATCTCCCCAAAAACATGGCCAGAAGCTCACCCAAATCTCCCCAAAAACATGGCCAGAAACTCACCCAAATCTCCCCAAAAAAATGGCCAGAAACTCACCCAAATCTCCCCAAAAACATGGCCAGAAACTCACCAAATCTCCCCAAAAACATGGTCAGAAACTCACCCAAATACTCACCCAAATCTCACCAAAAACATGGCCAGAAACTCACCCAAATCTCCCCAAAAACATGGCCAGAATCTCACCCAAATCTCCCACCAAAAATGGCCAGAAACTCACCCAAATCTCCCCCAAAAATGGCCAGAAACTCACCAAATCTCCCCAAAAACATGGTCAGAAACTCACCCAAATAATCACCCAAATCTCCCCAAAAACATGGCCAGAAACTCACCCAAATCTCCCCAAAAACACGGTCAGAAACTCACCCAAATCTCCCCCCAAAAAATAGCCAGAAACTCACCCAAATCTCCCCCCAAAAAAATGGTCAGAAACTCACCCAAATCTCCCCAAAAATGGCCAGAAAGTCACCCAAACCTCCCAAAAAACATGGTCAGAAACTCACCCAAATCTCCCAAAAAAAATGGCCAGAAACTCACCCAAATCTCCCCAAAAACATGGTCAGAAACTCACCCAAATCTCCCCAAAAACATGGCCAGAAACTCACCCAAATCTCCCCAAAAACATGGTCAGAAACTCACCCAAATCTGCCCAAAAAATGGTCAGAAACTCACCCAAATCTCCCCAAGAAAATGGCCAGAAATTCTCCCAAATCTCCCCAAAAACATGGCCAGAAACTCACCCAAATCCCCCCCAAAAAATGGCCAGAAGCTCGCCCAAATCTCCCCAAAAAAATGGCCAGAAACTCACCCAAATCTCCCCAAAAAAATGGTCAGAAACCCATCCAAATCTCCCCAAAAAATGGTCAGAAACTCACCCAAATCTCCCCAAAAAAATGGCCAGAAACTCACCCAAATCTCCCCCCAAAAATATAGTCACTAACTCACCCAAATCTCCCCCCAAAAGTGGTCAGAAACTCACCGAAATCTCCCCCCAAAAATGGCCAGAAACTCACCCAAATCTCCCCAAAAACATGACCAGAAACTCTCCCAAATCTCCCCAAAAACATGGCCAGAAACAAACGCAAATCTCCCCAAAAACATGGCCAGAAACTCACCAAAATCTCCCCAAAAAAATGGCCAGAAAGTCACCCAAATCTCCCCAAGAAAATGGCCAGAAACTCTCCCAAATCTCCCCCAAAAATTTCCAGAAACTCTCCCAATTCTCCCCAAAAACATGGCCAGAAACTCACCCAAATCTCCCCCAAAAAAATGGTCAGAAACTCACCCAAATCTCCCCAAAAACATGGCCAGAAACTCTCCCAAATCTCCCCAAAAACATGGCCAGAAACTCTCCCAAATCTCCCCAAAAACATGGCCAGAAACTCTCCCAAATCTGCCCAAAAACATGGTCAGGAACTCTCCCAAATCTCCCCAAAAACATGGCCAGAAACTCACCCAAATCTCCCCAAAAAAATGGTCAGAAACTCACCCAAATCTCCCCAAAAAAATGGCGAGAAACTAACCCAAATCTCCCCCCAAAAATGGCAAGAAACTCACCCAAATCTCCCCCCAAAAATGGCCAGACACTCACCCAAATCTCCCCCAAAAAATGGCCAGAAACTCTCCCAAATCTCCCCAAAAACATGGCCAGAAACTCACCCAAATCTCCCAAAAACATGGTGAGAAACTCACCCAAATCTCCCAAAAAAAATAGTCAGAAGCTCACCCAAATCTCCCGAAAAACATGGTCAGAAACTCACCCAAATCTCCCCAAAAACATGACCAGAAACTCTCCCAAATCTCCCCAAAAACATGGCCAGAAACTCTCCCAAATCTCCCCAAAAACATGGCCAGAAACTCACCCAAATCTCCCCAAAAAAATAGCCAGAAACTCACCCAAATCTCCCCAAAAACATGGTCAGAAACTCACCCAAATCTCTCCAAAAACAGGACCAGAAACTCTCCCAAATCTCCCCAAAAACATGGCCAGAAACAAACGCAAATCTCCCCAAAAACATGGCCAGAAACTCACCAAAATCTCCCCAAAAAAATGGCCAGAAAGTCACCCAAATCTCCCCAAGAAAATGGCCAGAAACTCTCCCGAATCTCCCCCAAAAATGGCCAGAAACTCTCCCAATTCTCCCCAAAAATATAGTCAGAAACTCACCCAAATCTCCCCAAAAAAATGGTCAGAAACTCACCCAAATCTCCCCAAAAACATGGCCAGAAACTCTCCCAAATCTCCCCAAAAACATGGCCAGAAACTCACCCAAATCTCCCCAAAAACATGACCAGAAACTCTCCCAAATCTCCCCAAAAACATGGTCAGAAACTCACCCAAATCTCCCCAAAAACATGGCCAGAAACTCACCCAAATCTCCCCAAAAACATGGCCAGAAACTCACCCAAATCTCCCCAAAAAAATGGCAAGAAACTCTCCTAAATCTCCCACCAAAAATGGTCAGAAACTCACCCAAATCTCCCCAAAAAATGGTCTGAAACTCTCCCAAATCTCCCCAAAAACATGGTCAGGAACTCACCCACATCTCCCCAAAAAAATGGCCAGTAAGTCACCCAAATCTCCCCAAGAAAATGGCCAGAAACTCTCCCAAATCTCCCCCAAAAATTTCCAGAAACTCTCCCAATTCTCCCCAAAAACATGGCCAGAAACTCTCCCAAATCTCCCCAAAAACATGGCCAGAAACTCTCCCAAATCTCCCCAAAAACATGGTCAGGAACTCACCCAAATCTCCCCAAAAACATGGCCAGAAACTCACCCAAATCTCCCCAAAAAAATGGTCAGAAACTCACCCAAATCTCCCCAAAAAAATGGCCAGAAACTAACCCAAATCTCCCCCCAAAAATGGCAAGAAACTCACCCAAATCTCCCCCCAAAAATGGCCAGAAACTCTCCCAAATCTCCCCAAAAACATGGCCAGAAACTCACCCAAATCTCCACAAAAACATGACCAGAAACTCTCCCAAATCTCCCCAAAAACATGGCCAGAAACTCACCCAAATCTCCCCAAAAACATGGCCAGAAACTCACCCAAATCTCCCCAAAAACATGGCCAGAAACTCACCCAAATCTCCCCAAAAAAATGGCCAGAAACTCACCCAAATCTCCCCCAAAAAAATGGTCAGAAACTCACCCAAATCTCCCCCAAAAATGGTCAGAAACTCTCCCAAATCTCCACAAAACCATGGTCAGGAACTAACCCACATCTCCCCAAAAAAATGGCCAGAAACTCACCCAAATCTCCCCAAAAAAATGGTCAGAAACTCACCCAAATCTCCCCCAAAAAATGGCCACAAACTCACCCAAATCTCCGTAAAAAAATGGCCAGAAACTCTCCCAAATCTACCCACAAAAATGGTCAGAAACTCTCCCAAATCTTCCCAAAAAATGGCCAGAAACTCACCCAAATCTCCCCAAAAAAATGGTCAGAAACTCACCCAAATCTCCCCCCAAAAATGGTCAGAAACTCACCCAAATCTCCCCCCAAAATGGCCAGAAACTCACCCAAATCTCCCCAAAAACATGGCCAGAAACTCACCCAAATCTCCCCAAAAACATGGCCAGAAACTCACCCAAATCTCCACAAAAAAATGGTCAGAAACTCACCCAAATCTCCCACCAAAAATGGTGAGAAACTCACCCAAATCTCCCCAAAAAATGGTCAGAAACTCTCCCAAATCTCCCCAAAAACATGGTCAGGAACTCACCCACATCTCCCCAAAAAAATGGCCAGAAAGTCACCCAAATCTCCCCAAGAAAATGGCCAGAAACTCTTCAAAATCTCCCCCAAAAATTTCGAGAAACTCTCCCAATTCTCCCCAAAAACATGGCCAGAAACTCACCCAAATCTCCCAAAAAAATGGTCAGAAACTCACCCAAATCTCCCCAAAAACATGGCCAGAAACTCTCCCAAATCTCCCCAAAAACATGGCCAGAAACTCTCCCAAATCTCCCAAAAACATGGCCAGAAACTCACGCAAATCTCCCCAAAAACATGGCCAGAAACTCACCCAAATCTCCCCAAAAACATGGCCAGAAACTCACCCAAATCTCCCCCAAAAATGGCCAGAAACTCACCCAAATCTCCCCAAAAAAATGGCCAGAAACTCACCCAAATCTCCCCAAAAAATGGTCAGAAACTCTCCCAAATCTCCCCAAAAACATGGCCAGAAACTCACCCAAATCTCCCCAAAAACATGTCCAGAAACTCACCCAAATCTCCCCAAAAAAATGGCCAGAAACTCACCCAAATCTCCCCAAAAAATGGCCAGAAACTCACCCAAATCTCCCCAAAAAAAATGGTCAGAAACTCACCCAAATCTCCCCAAAAACATGGCCAGAAACTCACCCAAGTCTCCCCAAAAACATGGCCAGAAACTCACCCAGATCTCCAAAACAATGGCCAGAAACTCACCCAGATCTCCAAAAAAATGGCCAGAAACTCACCCAAATCCCCCCAAAAACATGGCCAGAAACTCACCCAAATCTCCCCAAGAAAATGGTCAGAAACTCACCCAAATCTCCCCAAAAACATGGCCAGAAACTCACCCAAATCTCCCCAAAAAAAATGGTCAGAAACTCATCCAAATCTCCCCAAAAAATGGTCAGAAACTCACCGAAATCTCCCCCAAAAAATGGCGAGAAACTCACCCAAATCTCCCCAAAAACATGGCCAGAAACTCACCCAAATCTCCCCAAAAACATGGTCAGAAACTCACCCAAATCTCCCCAAAAAAATGGTCAGAAACTCACCCAAATCTCCCCAAAAAAATGGCCAGAAACTAACCCAAATCTCCCCCCAAAAATGGCCAGAAACTCACCCAAATCTCCCCCCAAAAATGGCCAGACACTCACCCAAATCTCCCCAAAAAATGGCCAGAAACTCACCCAAATCTCCCCAAAAAAATTTCCAGAAACTCTCCCAATTCTCCCCAAAATCATGGCCAGAAACTCACCCAAATCTCCCCAAAAAAAATGGTCAGAAACTCACCCAAATCTCCCCAAAAACATGGCCAGAAACTCACCCAAGTCTCCCCAAAAACATGGCCAGAAACTCACCCAGATCTCCAAAACAATGGCCAGAAACTCACCCAGATCTCCAAAAAAATGGCCAGAAACTCACCCAAATCCCCCCAAAAACATGGCCAGAAACTCACCCAAATCTCCCCAAGAAAATGGTCAGAAACTCACCCAAATCTCCCCAAAAACATGGCCAGAAACTCACCCAAATCTCCCCAAAAACATGGCCAGAAACTCTCCCAAATCTCCCCAAAAACATGGCCAGAAACTCACCCAAATCTCCCCAAAAAAATGGCCAGAAACTCACCCAAATCTCCCCAAAACATGTCCAGAAACTCACCCAAATCTCCCCAAAAAAATGGTCAGAAACTCACCCAAATCTCCCCCAAAAATGGTCAGAAACTCACCCAAATCTGCCCAAAAACATGGCCAGAAACTCACCCAAATCTCCCCAAGAAAATGGCCAGAAACTCTCCCAAATCTCCCCAAAAACATGGCCAGAAACTCACCCAAATCCCCCCCAAAAAATGGCCAGAAGCTCGCCCAAATCTCCCCAAAACTATAGCCAGAAACTCACCCAAATCTCCCCAAAAAAATGGCCAGAAACTCACCCAAATCTCCCCAAAAAAAATGGTCAGAAACTCATCCAAATCTCCCCAAAAAATGGTCAGAAACTCACCGAAATCTCCCCCAAAAAATGGCGAGAAACTCACCCAAATCTCCCCAAAAACATGGCCAGAAACTCACCCAAATCTCCCCAAAAACATGGTCAGAAACTCACCCAAATCTCCCCAAAAAAATGGTCAGAAACTCACCCAAATCTCCCCAAAAAAATGGCCAGAAACTAACCCAAATCTCCCCCCAAAAATGGCCAGAAACTCTCCCAAATCTCCCCAAAAACATGGTCAGGAACTCACCCACATCTCCCCAAAAAAATGGCCAGAAAGTCACCCAAATCTCCCCAAGAAAATGGCCAGAAACTCTTCAAAATCTCCCCCAAAAATTTCGAGAAACTCTCCCAATTCTCCCCAAAAACATGGCCAGAAACTCACCCAAATCTCCCAAAAAAATGGTCAGAAACTCACCCAAATCTCCCCAAAAACATGGCCAGAAACTCTCCCAAATCTCCCCAAAAACATGGCCAGAAACTCTCCCAAATCTCCCAAAAACATGGCCAGAAACTCACGCAAATCTCCCCAAAAACATGGCCAGAAACTCACCCAAATCTCCCCAAAAACATGGCCAGAAACTCACCCAAATCTCCCCCAAAAATGGCCAGAAACTCACCCAAATCTCCCCAAAAAAATGGCCAGAAACTCACCCAAATCTCCCCAAAAAATGGTCAGAAACTCTCCCAAATCTCCCCAAAAACATGGCCAGAAACTCACCCAAATCTCCCCAAAAACATGTCCAGAAACTCACCCAAATCTCCCCAAAAAAATGGCCAGAAACTCACCCAAATCTCCCCAAAAAATGGCCAGAAACTCACCCAAATCTCCCCAAAAAAAATGGTCAGAAACTCACCCAAATCTCCCCAAAAACATGGCCAGAAACTCACCCAAGTCTCCCCAAAAACATGGCCAGAAACTCACCCAGATCTCCAAAACAATGGCCAGAAACTCACCCAGATCTCCAAAAAAATGGCCAGAAACTCACCCAAATCTCCCCAAAAACATGGCCAGAAACTCACCCAAATCTCCCCAAAAAAAATGGTCAGAAACTCATCCAAATCTCCCCAAAAAATGGTCAGAAACTCACCGAAATCTCCCCCAAAAAATGGCGAGAAACTCACCCAAATCTCCCCAAAAACATGGCCAGAAACTCACCCAAATCTCCCCAAAAACATGGTCAGAAACTCACCCAAATCTCCCCAAAAAAATGGTCAGAAACTCACCCAAATCTCCCCAAAAAAATGGCCAGAAACTAACCCAAATCTCCCCCCAAAAATGGCCAGAAACTCACCCAAATCTCCCCCCAAAAATGGCCAGACACTCACCCAAATCTCCCCAAAAAATGGCCAGAAACTCACCCAAATCTCCCCAAAAAAATTTCCAGAAACTCTCCCAATTCTCCCCAAAATCATGGCCAGAAACTCACCCAAATCTCCCCAAAAAAAATGGTCAGAAACTCACCCAAATCTCCCCAAAAACATGGCCAGAAACTCACCCAAGTCTCCCCAAAAACATGGCCAGAAACTCACCCAGATCTCCAAAACAATGGCCAGAAACTCACCCAGATCTCCAAAAAAATGGCCAGAAACTCACCCAAATCCCCCCAAAAACATGGCCAGAAACTCACCCAAATCTCCCCAAGAAAATGGTCAGAAACTCACCCAAATCTCCCCAAAAACATGGCCAGAAACTCACCCAAATCTCCCCAAAAACATGGCCAGAAACTCTCCCAAATCTCCCCAAAAACATGGCCAGAAACTCACCCAAATCTCCCCAAAAAAATGGCCAGAAACTCACCCAAATCTCCCCAAAACATGTCCAGAAACTCACCCAAATCTCCCCAAAAAAATGGTCAGAAACTCACCCAAATCTCCCCCAAAAATGGTCAGAAACTCACCCAAATCTGCCCAAAAACATGGCCAGAAACTCACCCAAATCTCCCCAAGAAAATGGCCAGAAACTCTCCCAAATCTCCCCAAAAACATGGCCAGAAACTCACCCAAATCCCCCCCAAAAAATGGCCAGAAGCTCGCCCAAATCTCCCCAAAACTATAGCCAGAAACTCACCCAAATCTCCCCAAAAAAATGGCCAGAAACTCACCCAAATCTCCCCAAAAAAAATGGTCAGAAACTCATCCAAATCTCCCCAAAAAATGGTCAGAAACTCACCGAAATCTCCCCCAAAAAATGGCGAGAAACTCACCCAAATCTCCCCAAAAACATGGCCAGAAACTCACCCAAATCTCCCCAAAAACATGGTCAGAAACTCACCCAAATCTCCCCAAAAAAATGGTCAGAAACTCACCCAAATCTCCCCAAAAAAATGGCCAGAAACTAACCCAAATCTCCCCCCAAAAATGGCCAGAAACTCACCCAAATCTCCCCCCAAAAATGGCCAGACACTCACCCAAATCTCCCCAAAAAATGGCCAGAAACTCACCCAAATCTCCCCAAAAAAATTTCCAGAAACTCTCCCAATTCTCCCCAAAATCATGGCCAGAAACTCACCCAAATCTCCCCAAAAAAAATGGTCAGAAACTCACCCAAATCTCCCCAAAAACATGGCCAGAAACTCACCCAAGTCTCCCCAAAAACATGGCCAGAAACTCACCCAGATCTCCAAAACAATGGCCAGAAACTCACCCAGATCTCCAAAAAAATGGCCAGAAACTCACCCAAATCCCCCCAAAAACATGGCCAGAAACTCACCCAAATCTCCCCAAGAAAATGGTCAGAAACTCACCCAAATCTCCCCAAAAACATGGCCAGAAACTCACCCAAATCTCCCCAAAAACATGGCCAGAAACTCTCCCAAATCTCCCCAAAAACATGGCCAGAAACTCACCCAAATCTCCCCAAAAAAATGGCCAGAAACTCACCCAAATCTCCCCAAAACATGTCCAGAAACTCACCCAAATCTCCCCAAAAAAATGGTCAGAAACTCACCCAAATCTCCCCCAAAAATGGTCAGAAACTCACCCAAATCTGCCCAAAAACATGGCCAGAAACTCACCCAAATCTCCCCAAGAAAATGGCCAGAAACTCTCCCAAATCTCCCCAAAAACATGGCCAGAAACTCACCCAAATCCCCCCCAAAAAATGGCCAGAAGCTCGCCCAAATCTCCCCAAAACTATAGCCAGAAACTCACCCAAATCTCCCCAAAAAAATGGCCAGAAACTCACCCAAATCTCCCCAAAAAAAATGGTCAGAAACTCATCCAAATCTCCCCAAAAAATGGTCAGAAACTCACCGAAATCTCCCCCAAAAAATGGCGAGAAACTCACCCAAATCTCCCCAAAAACATGGCCAGAAACTCACCCAAATCTCCCCAAAAACATGGTCAGAAACTCACCCAAATCTCCCCAAAAAAATGGTCAGAAACTCACCCAAATCTCCCCAAAAAAATGGCCAGAAACTAACCCAAATCTCCCCCCAAAAATGGCCAGAAACTCACCCAAATCTCCCCCCAAAAATGGCCAGACACTCACCCAAATCTCCCCAAAAAATGGCCAGAAACTCACCCAAATCTCCCCAAAAAAATTTCCAGAAACTCTCCCAATTCTCCCCAAAATCATGGCCAGAAACTCACCCAAATCTCCCCAAAAAAAATGGTCAGAAACTCACCCAAATCTCCCCAAAAACATGGCCAGAAACTCACCCAAGTCTCCCCAAAAACATGGCCAGAAACTCACCCAGATCTCCAAAAAAATGGCCAGAAACTCACCCAGATCTCCAAAAAAATGGCCAGAAACTCACCCAAACCTCTCCAAAAAAATGGTCAGAAACTCACCCAAATCTCCCCAAAAACATGGCCAGAAACTCACCCAAATCTCCCCAAAACATGGCCAGAAACTCACCCAAATCTCCCCAAAAACATGGCCAGAAACTCACCCAAATCTCCCCAAAAACATGGCCAGAAACTCACCCAAATCTCCACAAAAAAATGGTCAGAAACTCACCCAAATCTCCCACCAAAAATGGTGAGAAACTCACCCAAATCTCCCCAAAAAATGGTCAGAAACTCTCCCAAATCTCCCCAAAAACATGGTCAGGAACTCACCCACATCTCCCCAAAAAAATGGCCAGAAAGTCACCCAAATCTCCCCAAGAAAATGGCCAGAAACTCTTCAAAATCTCCCCCAAAAATTTCCAGAAACTCTCCCAATTCTCCCCAAAAACATGGCCAGAAACTCACCCAAATCTCCCAAAAAAAATGGTCAGAAACTCACCCAAATCTCCCCAAAAACATGGCCAGAAACTCTCCCAAATCTCCCCAAAAACATGGCCAGAAACTCTCCCAAATCTCCCAAAAACATGGCCAGAAACTCACGCAAATCTCCCCAAAAACATGGCCAGAAACTCACCCAAATCTCCCCAAAAACATGGCCAGAAACTCACCCAAATCTCCCCAAAAACATGGCCAGAAACTCATCCAAATCTCCCCAAAAAAATGGCAAGAAACTCACCCAAATCTCCCCAAAAAATGGTCAGAAACTCTCCCAAATCTCCCCAAAAACATGGCCAGAAACTCACCCAAATCTCCCCAAAAACATGTCCAGAAACTCACCCAAATCTCCCCAAAAAAATGGCCAGAAACTCACCCAAATCTCCCCAAAAAAATGGCCAGAAACTCACCCAAATCTCCCCAAAAAAATGGTCAGAAACTCATCCAAATCTCCCCAAAAAATGGTCAGGAACTCACCCAAATCTCCCCAAAAACATGGCCAGAAACTCACCCAAATCTCCCCAAAAAAATGGTCAGAAACTCACCCAAATCTCCCCAAAAAAATGGCCAGAAACTAACCCAAATCTCCCCCCAAAAATGGCAAGAAACTCACCCAAATCTCCCCAAGAAAATGGCCAGACACTCACCCAAATGTCCCCAAAAAATGGCCAGAAACGCTCCCAAATCTCCCCAAAAACATGGCCAGAAACTCACCCAAATCTCCCCAAAAACATGACCAGAAACTCTCCCAAATCTCCCCAAAAACATGGCCAGAAACTCACCCAAATCTCCCCAAAAACATGGCCAGAAACTCACCCAAATCTCCCCCAAAAAATGGCCAGAAACTCACCCAAATCTCCCCAAAAAAATGGCCAGAAACTCTCCCAAATCTCCCCAAAAAATGGTCAGAAACTCTCCCAAATCTTCCCAAAAAAATGGCCAGAAACTCACCCAAATCTCCCCAAAAAAATGGTCAGAAACTCACCCAAATCTCCCCCCAAAAATGGTCAGAAACTCACCCAAATCTCCCCCCAAAATGGCCAGAAACTCACCCAAATCTCCCCAAAAACATGGCCAGAAACTCACCCAAATCTCCCCAAAAACATTGTCAGAAACTCACCCAAATCTCCCCAAAAAAATAGCCAGAAACTCACCCAAATCTCCCCAAAAAAATGGTCAGAAACTCACCCAAATCTCCCCCAAAAATGGCCAGAAACTCTCCCAAATCTCCCCAAAAACATGGTCAGAAACTCACCCAAATCTTCCTAAAAACATGGTCAGAAACTCACCCAAATCTTCCCAAAAATATAGCCAGAAAGTCACCGAAATCTCCCCCCAAAAATGGCTAGAAACTCACCCAAATCTCCCCAAAAACATGGCCAGAAACTCTCCCAAATCTCCCCAAAAACATGGCCAGAAACTCACCCATATCTCCCCAAAAAAATGGACAGAAACTCACACAAATCTCCCCAAAACATGTCCAGAAACTCACCCAAATCTCCCCAAAAAAATGGTCAGAAACTCACCCAAATCTCCCCCAAAAATGGCCAGAAACTCACCCAAATCTGCCGAAAAAATGGCCAGAAACTCACCCAAATCTCCCCAAGAAAATGGCCAGAAATTCTCCCAAATCTCCCCAAAAACATGGCCAGAAACTCTCCCAAATCTCCCCAAAAACATGGCCAGAAACTCTCCCAAATCTCCCAAAAACATGGCCAGAAACTCACGCAAATCTCCCCAAAAACATGGCCAGAAACTCACCCAAATCTCCCCAAAAACATGGCCAGAAACTCACCCAAATCTCCCCAAAAACATGGCCAGAAACTCACCCAAATCTCCCCAAAAAAATGGCAAGAAACTCACCCAAATCTCCCCAAAACATGTCCAGAAACTCACACAAAAGTCCCCAAAAAAATGGTCAGAAACTCACCCAAATCTCCCCCAAAAATGGCCAGAAACTCACCCAAATCTGCCCAAAAAATGGCCAGAAACTCACCCAAATCTCCCCAAGAAAATGGCCAGAAATTCGCCCAAATCTCCCCAAAAACATGGCCAGAAACTCACCCAAATCCCCCCCAAAAAATGGCCAGAATTTCGCCCAAATCTCCCCAAAAAAATGGCCAGAAACTCACCCAAATCTCCCCAAAAAAATGGTCAGAAACCCATCCAAATCTCCCCAAAAAATGGTCAGAAACTCACCCAAATCTCCCCAAAAAAATGGCCAGAAACTCACCCAAATCTCCCCCCAAAAATATAGTCACTAACTCACCCAAATCTCCCCCCAAAAGTGGTCAGAAACTCACCGAAATCTCCCCCCAAAAATGGCGAGAAACTCACCCAAATCTCCCCAAAAACATGGCCAGAAACTCACCCAAATCTCCCCAAAAACATGGCCAGAAACTCACCCAAATCTCCCCAAAAAAATGGTCAGAAACTCACCCAAATCTCCCCAAAAAAATGGCCAGAAACTCACCCAAATCTCCCCCCAAGAATGGCCAGACACTCACCCAAATCTCCCAAAAAAATAGCCAGAAACTCACCCAAATCTCCCCAAAAAATGGTCTGAAACTCTCCCAAATCTCCCCAACAACATGGTCAGGAACTCACCCACATCTCCCCAAAAAAATGGCCAGTAAGTCACCCAAATCTCCCCAAGAAAATGGCCAGAAACTCTCCCAAATCTCCCCCAAAAATTTCCAGAAACTCTCCCAATTCTCCCCAAAAACATGGCCAGAAACTCACCCAAATCTCCCCAAAAAAAATGGTCAGAAACTCACCCAAATCTCCCCAAAAACATGGCCAGAAACTCTCCCAAATCTCCCCAAAAACATGGCCAGAAACTCTCCCAAATCTCCCCAAAAACATGGCCAGAAACTCTCCCAAATCTGCCCAAAAACATGGTCAGGAACTCACCCAAATCTCCCCAAAAACATGGCCAGAAACTCACCCAAATCTCCCCAAAAAAATGGTCAGAAACTCACCCAAATCTCCCCAAAAAAATGGCGAGAAACTAACCCAAATCTCCCCCCAAAAATGGCAAGAAACTCACCCAAATCTCCCCCCAAAAATGGCCAGACACTCACCCAAATCTCCCCCAAAAAATGGCCAGAAACTCTCCCAAATCTCCCCAAAAACATGGCCAGAAACTCACCCAAATCTCCCCAAAACATGGCCAGAAACTCACCCAAATCTCCCCAAAAACATGGCCAGAAACTCACCCAAATCTCCCCAAAAACATGGCCAGAAACTCACCCAAATCTCCACAAAAAAATGGTCAGAAACTCACCCAAATCTCCCACCAAAAATGGTGAGAAACTCACCCAAATCTCCCCAAAAAATGGTCAGAAACTCTCCCAAATCTCCCCAAAAACATGGTCAGGAACTCACCCACATCTCCCCAAAAAAATGGCCAGAAAGTCACCCAAATCTCCCCAAGAAAATGGCCAGAAACTCTTCAAAATCTCCCCCAAAAATTTCCAGAAACTCTCCCAATTCTCCCCAAAAACATGGCCAGAAACTCACCCAAATCTCCCAAAAAAAATGGTCAGAAACTCACCCAAATCTCCCCAAAAACATGGCCAGAAACTCTCCCAAATCTCCCCAAAAACATGGCCAGAAACTCTCCCAAATCTCCCAAAAACATGGCCAGAAACTCACGCAAATCTCCCCAAAAACATGGCCAGAAACTCACCCAAATCTCCCCAAAAACATGGCCAGAAACTCACCCAAATCTCCCCAAAAACATGGCCAGAAACTCATCCAAATCTCCCCAAAAAAATGGCAAGAAACTCACCCAAATCTCCCCAAAAAATGGTCAGAAACTCTCCCAAATCTCCCCAAAAACATGGCCAGAAACTCACCCAAATCTCCCCAAAAACATGTCCAGAAACTCACCCAAATCTCCCCAAAAAAATGGCCAGAAACTCACCCAAATCTCCCCAAAAAAATGGCCAGAAACTCACCCAAATCTCCCCAAAAAATGGTCAGAAACTCATCCAAATCTCCCCAAAAAATGGTCAGGAACTCACCCAAATCTCCCCAAAAACATGGCCAGAAACTCACCCAAATCTCCCCAAAAAAATGGTCAGAAACTCACCCAAATCTCCCCAAAAAAATGGCCAGAAACTAACCCAAATCTCCCCCCAAAAATGGCAAGAAACTCACCCAAATCTCCCCAAGAAAATGGCCAGACACTCACCCAAATGTCCCCAAAAAATGGCCAGAAACGCTCCCAAATCTCCCCAAAAACATGGCCAGAAACTCACCCAAATCTCCCCAAAAACATGACCAGAAACTCTCCCAAATCTCCCCAAAAACATGGCCAGAAACTCACCCAAATCTCCCCAAAAACATGGCCAGAAACTCACCCAAATCTCCCCCAAAAAATGGCCAGAAACTCACCCAAATCTCCCCAAAAAAATGGCCAGAAACTCTCCCAAATCTCCCCAAAAAATGGTCAGAAACTCTCCCAAATCTTCCCAAAAAAATGGCCAGAAACTCACCCAAATCTCCCCAAAAAAATGGTCAGAAACTCACCCAAATCTCCCCCCAAAAATGGTCAGAAACTCACCCAAATCTCCCCCCAAAATGGCCAGAAACTCACCCAAATCTCCCCAAAAACATGGCCAGAAACTCACCCAAATCTCCCCAAAAACATTGTCAGAAACTCACCCAAATCTCCCCAAAAAAATAGCCAGAAACTCACCCAAATCTCCCCAAAAAAATGGTCAGAAACTCACCCAAATCTCCCCCAAAAATGGCCAGAAACTCTCCCAAATCTCCCCAAAAACATGGTCAGAAACTCACCCAAATCTTCCTAAAAACATGGTCAGAAACTCACCCAAATCTTCCCAAAAATATAGCCAGAAAGTCACCGAAATCTCCCCCCAAAAATGGCTAGAAACTCACCCAAATCTCCCCAAAAAATGGTCAGAAACTCTCCCAATTCTCCCCAAAAACATGGCCAGAAACTCACCCATATCTCCCCAAAAAAATGGACAGAAACTCACACAAATCTCCCCAAAACATGTCCAGAAACTCACCCAAATCTCCCCAAAAAAATGGTCAGAAACTCACCCAAATCTCCCCCAAAAATGGCCAGAAACTCACCCAAATCTGCCGAAAAAATGGCCAGAAACTCACCCAAATCTCCCCAAGAAAATGGCCAGAAATTCTCCCAAATCTCCCCAAAAACATGGCCAGAAACTCTCCCAAATCTCCCCAAAAACATGGCCAGAAACTCTCCCAAATCTCCCAAAAACATGGCCAGAAACTCACGCAAATCTCCCCAAAAACATGGCCAGAAACTCACCCAAATCTCCCCAAAAACATGGCCAGAAACTCACCCAAATCTCCCCAAAAACATGGCCAGAAACTCACCCAAATCTCCCCAAAAAAATGGCAAGAAACTCACCCAAATCTCCCCAAAACATGTCCAGAAACTCACACAAAAGTCCCCAAAAAAATGGTCAGAAACTCACCCAAATCTCCCCCAAAAATGGCCAGAAACTCACCCAAATCTGCCCAAAAAATGGCCAGAAACTCACCCAAATCTCCCCAAAAACATGGCCAGAAATTCGCCCAAATCTCCCCAAAAACATGGCCAGAAACTCACCCAAATCCCCCCCAAAAAATGGCCAGAATTTCGCCCAAATCTCCCCAAAAAAATGGCCAGAAACTCACCCAAATCTCCCCAAAAAAATGGTCAGAAACCCATCCAAATCTCCCCAAAAAATGGTCAGAAACTCACCCAAATCTCCCCAAAAAAATGGCCAGAAACTCACCCAAATCTCCCCCCAAAAATATAGTCACTAACTCACCCAAATCTCCCCCCAAAAGTGGTCAGAAACTCACCGAAATCTCCCCCCAAAAATGGCGAGAAACTCACCCAAATCTCCCCAAAAACATGGCCAGAAACTCACCCAAATCTCCCCAAAAACATGGCCAGAAACTCACCCAAATCTCCCCAAAAAAATGGTCAGAAACTCACCCAAATCTCCCCAAAAAAATGGCCAGAAACTCACCCAAATCTCCCCCCAAAAACATGGCCAGACACTCACCCAAATCTCCCAAAAAAATAGCCAGAAACTCACCCAAATCTCCCCAAAAACATGGCCAGAAACTCACCCAAATGTCCCCAAAAACATGGCCAGAAACTCACCCAAATCTCCCCAAAAACATGACCAGAAACTCTCCCAAATCTCCAAAAAACATGGCCAGAAACTCACCCAAATCTCCCCAAAAACATGGCCAGAAACTCACCCAAATCTCCCCAAAAACATGGCCAGAAACTCACCCAAATCTCCCCCCAAAAATGGTCAGAAACTCACCCAAATCTCCCACCAAAAATGGTCAGAAACTCACCCAAATCTCCTCAAAAAATGGTCAGAAACTCTCCCAAATCTCCCCCAAAAATTTCCAGAAACTCTCCCAATTCTCCCCAAAAACATGGCCAGAAACTCACCCAAATCTCCCCAAAAACATTGTCAGAAACTCACCCAAATCTCCCCAAAAAAATAGCCAGAAACTCACCCAAATCTCCCCAAAAAAATGGTCAGAAACTCACCCAAATCTCCCCCAAAAATGGCCAGAAACTCACCCAAATCTTCCTAAAAACATGGTCAGAAACTCACCCAAATCTTCCCAAAAATATAGCCAGAAAGTCACCGAAATCTCCCCCCAAAAATGGCTAGAAACTCACCCAAATCTCCCCAAAAATGTAGCCAGAAACTCGCCCAAATCTCCCCAAAAAAATGGTCAGAAACTCACCCAAATCTCCCCAAAAACATGGCCAGAAACTCTCCCAAATCTCCCCAAGAAAATGGCCAGAAACTCACCCAAATCTCCCCAAAAAAATGGCAAGAAACTCACCCAAATCTCCCCAAAAACATGGCCAGAAACTCTCCCAAATCTCCCCAAAAACATGGCCAGAAACTCACCCAAATCTCCCCAAAAAAATGGTCAGAAACTCACCCAAATCTCCCCCAAAAATGGCCAGAAACTCACCCAAATCTGCCGAAAAAATGGTCAGAAACTCACCCAAATCTCCCCAAGAAAATGGCAATAAATTCTCCCAAATCTCCCCAAAAACATGGCCAGAAACTCTCCCAAATCTCCCCAAAAACATGGCCAGAAACTCTCCCAAATCTCCCAAAAACATGGCCAGAAACTCACCCAAATCTCCCCAAAAACATGGCCAGAAACTCACCCAAATCTCCCCAAAAACATGGCCAGAAACTCACCCAAATCTCCCCAAAAAAATGGCAAGAAACTCACCCAAATCTCCCCAAAAACATGTCCAGAAACTCACCCAAATCTCCCCAAAAAAAAGGTCAGAAACTCACCCAAATCTCCCCCAAAAATGGCCAGAAACTCACCCAAATCTGCCCAAAAAATGGCCAGAAACTCACCCAAATCTCCCCAAGAAAATGGCCAGAAATTCTCCCAAATCTCCCCAAAAACATGGCCAGAAACTCACCCAAATCCCCCCCAAAAAATGGCCAGAAGCTCGCCCAAATCTCCCCAAAAAAATGGCCAGAAACTCACCCAAATCTCCCCAAAAAAATGGTCAGAAACCCATCCAAATCTCCCCAAAAAATGGTCAGAAACTCACCCAAATCTCCCCAAAAAAATGGCCAGAAACTCACCCAAATCTCCCCCCAAAAATATAGTCACTAACTCACCCAAATCTCCCCCCAAAAGTGGTCAGAAACTCACCGAAATCTCCCCCCAAAAATGGCGAGAAACTCACCCAAATCTCCCCAAAAACATGGCCAGAAACTCACCCAAATCTCCCCAAAAACATGGCCAGAAACTCACCCAAATCTCCCCAAAAAAATGGTCAGAAACTCACCCAAATCTCCCCAAAAAAATGGCCAGAAACTCACCCAAATCTCCCCCCAAGAATGGCCAGACACTCACCCAAATCTCCCAAAAAAATAGCCAGAAACTCACCCAAATCTCCCCAAAAAATGGTCTGAAACTCTCCCAAATCTCCCCAACAACATGGTCAGGAACTCACCCACATCTCCCCAAAAAAATGGCCAGTAAGTCACCCAAATCTCCCCAAGAAAATGGCCAGAAACTCTCCCAAATCTCCCCCAAAAATTTCCAGAAACTCTCCCAATTCTCCCCAAAAACATGGCCAGAAACTCACCCAAATCTCCCCAAAAAAAATGGTCAGAAACTCACCCAAATCTCCCCAAAAACATGGCCAGAAACTCTCCCAAATCTCCCCAAAAACATGGCCAGAAACTCTCCCAAATCTCCCCAAAAACATGGCCAGAAACTCTCCCAAATCTGCCCAAAAACATGGTCAGGAACTCACCCAAATCTCCCCAAAAACATGGCCAGAAACTCACCCAAATCTCCCCAAAAAAATGGTCAGAAACTCACCCAAATCTCCCCAAAAAAATGGCGAGAAACTAACCCAAATCTCCCCCCAAAAATGGCAAGAAACTCACCCAAATCTCCCCCCAAAAATGGCCAGACACTCACCCAAATCTCCCCCAAAAAATGGCCAGAAACTCTCCCAAATCTCCCCAAAAACATGGCCAGAAACTCACCCAAATCTCCCAAAAACATGGTGAGAAACTCACCCAAATCTCCCAAAAAAAATAGTCAGAAGCTCACCCAAATCTCCCCAAAAACATGGTCAGAAACTCACCCAAATCTCCCCAAAAACATGACCAGAAACTCTCTCAAATCTCCCCAAAAACATGGCCAGAAACTCACCCAAATCTCCCCCAAAAATGGCCAGAAACTCACCCAAATCTCCCCAAAAAAATAGCCAGAAACTCACCCAAATCTCCCCAAAAACATGGTCAGAAACTCACCCAAATCTCTCCAAAAACATGACCAGAAACTCTCCCAAACCTCCCCAAAAACATGGCCAGAAACAAACGCAAATCTCCCCAAAAACATGGCCAGAAACTCACCAAAATCTCCCCAAAAAAATGGCCAGAAAGTCACCCAAATCTCCCCAAGAAAATGGCCAGAAACTCTCCCGAATCTCCCCCAAAAATGGCCAGAAACTCTCCCAATTCTCCCCAAAAATATAGTCAGAAACTCACCCAAATCTCCCCAAAAAAATGGTCAGAAACTCACCCAAATCTCCCCAAAAACATGGCCAGAAACTCTCCCAAATCTCCCCAAAAACATGGCCAGAAACTCACCCAAATCTCCCCAAAAACATGACCAGAAACTCTCCCAAATCTCCCCAAAAACATGGTCAGAAACTCACCCAAATCTCCCCAAAAACATGGCCAGAAACTCACCCAAATCTCCCCAAAAACATGGCCAGAAACTCACCCAAATCTCCCCAAAAAAATGGCAAGAAACTCTCCTAAATCTCCCACCAAAAATGGTCAGAAACTCACCCAAATCTCCCCAAAAAATGGTCTGAAACTCTCCCAAATCTCCCCAAAAACATGGTCAGGAACTCACCCACATCTCCCCAAAAAAATGGCCAGTAAGTCACCCAAATCTCCCCAAGAAAATGGCCAGAAACTCTCCCAAATCTCCCCCAAAAATTTCCAGAAACTCTCCCAATTCTCCCCAAAAACATGGCCAGAAACTCTCCCAAATCTCCCCAAAAACATGGCCAGAAACTCTCCCAAATCTCCCCAAAAACATGGTCAGGAACTCACCCAAATCTCCCCAAAAACATGGCCAGAAACTCACCCAAATCTCCCCAAAAAAATGGTCAGAAACTCACCCAAATCTCCCCAAAAAAATGGCCAGAAACTAACCCAAATCTCCCCCCAAAAATGGCAAGAAACTCACCCAAATCTCCCCCCAAAAATGGCCAGAAACTCACCCAAATCTCCCCCAAAAAATGGCCAGAAACTCTCCCAAATCTCCCCAAAAACATGGCCAGAAACTCACCCAAATCTCCACAAAAACATGACCAGAAACTCTCCCAAATCTCCCCAAAAACATGGCCAGAAACTCACCCAAATCTCCCCAAAAACATGGCCAGAAACTCACCCAAATCTCCCCAAAAACATGGCCAGAAACTCACCCAAATCTCCCCAAAAAAATGGCCAGAAACTCACCCAAATCTCCCCCAAAAAAATGGTCAGAAACTCACCCAAATCTCCCCCAAAAATGGTCAGAAACTCTCCCAAATCTCCACAAAACCATGGTCAGGAACTAACCCACATCTCCCTAAAAAAATGGCCAGAAACTCACCCAAATCTCCCCAAAAAAATGGTCAGAAACTCACCCAAATCTCCCCCAAAAAATGGCCACAAACTCACCCAAATTTCCGTAAAAAAATGGCCAGAAACTCTCCCAAATCTCCCCACAAAAATGGTCAGAAACTCTCCCAAATCTTCCCAAAAAATGGCCAGAAACTCACCCAAATCTCCCCAAAAAAATGGTCAGAAACTCACCCAAATCTCCCCCCAAAAATGGTCAGAAACTCACCCAAATCTCCCCCCAAAATGGCCAGAAACTCACCCAAATCTCCCCAAAAACATGGCCAGAAACTCACCCAAATCTCCCCAAAAACATGGCCAGAAACTCACCCAAATCTCCCCAAAAAAATAGCCAGAAACTCACCCAAATCTCCCAAAAACATTGTCAGAAACTCACCCAAATCTCCCCCAAAAATGGCCAGAAACTCACCCAAATCTCCCCAAAAACATGGCCAGAAACTCACCCAAATCTCCCCAAAAACATGGCCAGAAACTCACCCAAATCTCCCCAAAAAAATGGCCAGAAACTCATCCAAATCTCCCCAAAAAAATGGTCAGAAACTCATCCAAATCTCCCCAAAAAATGGTCAGAAACTCACCCAAATCTCCCCCCAAAAATATAGTCACAAACTCACCCAAATCTCCCCCCAAAAATGGCGAGAAACTCACCGCAAATCTCCCCAAAAACATGGCCAGAAACTCACCCACATCTCCCCAAAAACATGGCCAGAAACTCACCCAAATCTCCCCAAAAACATGGTGAGATACTCACCCAAATCTCCCCAAAAAAATGGCCAGAAACTCACCCAAATCTCCCCAAAAACATGGTCAGAAACTCACCCAAATCTCCCCAAAAAATGGCCAGAAACTCTCCCAAATCTCCCCAAAAACATGGTCAGGAACTCACCCACATCTCCCCAAAAAAATGGCCAGAAAGTCACCCAAATCTCCCCAAGAAAATGGCCAGAAACTCTCCCAAATCTCCCCTAAAAATTTCCAGAAACTCTCCCAATTCTCCCCAAAAACATGGCCAGAAACTCACCCAAATCTCCCCAAAAAAAATGGTCAGAAACTCACCCAAATCTCCCCAAAAACATGGCCAGAAACTCTCCCAAATCTCCCCAAAAACATGGCCAGAAACTCACCCAAATCTCCCCAAAAACATGGCCAGAAACTCACCCAAATCTCCCCAAAAACATGGCCAGAAACTCACCCAAATCTCCCCAAAAAAATGGCCAGAAACTCACCCAGATCTCCAAAAAAATGGCCAGAAACTCACCCAAACCTCTCCAAAAACATGGCCAGAAACTCACCCAAATCTCCCCAAAAACATGGCCAGAAACTCACCCAAATCTCCCCAAAAACATGGTCAGAAACTCACCCAAATCTCCCCAAAAACATGGTCAGAAACTCACCCAAATCTCCCCAAAACATGTCCAGAAACTCACCCAAATCTCCCCAAAAAAATGGCCAGAAACTCACCCAAATCTCCCCAAAAAAATGGCCAGAAACTCACCCAAATCTCCCAAAAAAAATGGCCAGAAACTCACCAAATCCCCCCAAAAACATGGTCAGAAACTCACCAAAATACTCACCCAAATCTCCCCAAAAACATGGCCAGAAACTCACCCAAATCTCCCCAAAAACATGGCCAGAAACTCACCCAAATCTCCCCAAAAACATGGTCAGAAACTCACCCAAATACTCACCCAAATCTCCCCAAAAACATGGCCAGAAACTCACCCAAATCTCCCCAAAAACATGGCCAGAAACTCACCCAAATGTGCCCCAAAAATGGCCAGAAACTCACCCAAATCTCCCCAAAAATATAGCCAGAAACTCACCCAAATCTCCCCAAAAACATGGCCAGAAACTCACCCAAATCTCGCCAAAAACATGGCCAGAAACTCACCCAAATCTCCCCAAAAAAATGGCCAGAAACTCACCCAAATCTCCCCCCAAAAATGGTCAGAAACTCACCCAAATCTCCCCCAAAAATGGCCAGAAACTCACCCAAATCTCCCCAAAAATGGTCAGAAACTCACCCAAATCTCCCCCCAAAAATGGTCAGAAACTCACCCAAATCTCCCCCAAAAATGGCCAGAAACTCACCCAAATCTCCCCAAAAACATGGCCAGATTCTCACCCAAATCTCCCCAAAAAAAAACCCAGAAACTCACCCAAATCTCCCCAAAAACATGGTCAGAAACTCACCCAAATCTCCCCAAAAACATGGCCAGAAACTCACCCAAATCTCCCCAAAAACATGGCCAGAAACTCACCCAAATCTCCCCAAAAATATAGCCAGAAACTCACCCAAATCTCCCCAAAAAAATGGCCAGAAACTCACCAAATCCCCCCAAAAACATGGTCAGAAACTCACCCAAATACCCACCCAAATCTCCCCAAAAACATGGCCAGAAACTCACCCAAATCTCCCCAAAAACATGGCCAGAAACTCACCCAAATCTCCCCAAAAATATAGCCAGAAACTCACCCAAATCTCCCCAAAAAAATGGCCAGAAACTCACCCAAATCTCCCCAAAAACATGGCCAGAAACTCACCCAAATCTCCGCCCAAAAATGGTCAGAAACTCACCCAAATCTCCCCCAAAAATGGCCAGAAACTCACCCAAATCTCCCCAAAAACATGGTCAGAAACTCACCCAAATCTCCCCAAAAACATGGCCAGAAACTCACCCAAATCTCCCCAAAAATATAGCCAGAAACTCACCCAAATCTCCCCAAAAAAATGGCCAGAAACTCACCCAAATCTCCCCAAAAACATGGCCAGAAACTCACCCAAATCTCCGCCCAAAAATAGCCAGAAACTCACCCAAATCTCCCCCAAAAATGGCCAGAAACTCACCCAAATCTCCCCCCAAAAATGGTAAGAAACTCACCCAAATCTCCCCCCAAAAATGGTAAGAAAGTCACTCAAATCTCCCCAAAAAAAAGGCCAGAAACTCACACAAATCTCCCCAAAAAAATAACCAGAAACTCACCCAAATCTCCCCAAAAACATGACCAGATTCTCACCCAAATCTCCCCAAAAAAAAAACCAGAAACTCACCCAAATCTCCCCAAAAACATGGTCAGAAACTCACCCAAATCTCCCAAAAACATGGCCCGAATCTCACCCAAATCTCCCCAAAAACATGGTCAGAAACTCACCCAAATACTCACCCAAATCTCCCCGCAAAAATGGCCAGAAACTCTCCCAAATCTCCCCAAAAAAATGGCCAGAAACTCACCCAAATCTCCCCAAAAAAATGGCCAGAAACTCACCCAAATCTCCCCAAAAAAATGGCCAGAAACTCACCCAAATCTCCCCCCAAAAATGGTCAGGAACTCACCCAAATCTCCCCTCAAAAATGGTCAGAAAGTCACCCAAATCTCCCCCCAAAAATGGTCAGAAACTCACCCAAATCTCACCCCAAAAATGGTAAGAAACTCACCCAAATCTCCCCCCAAAAATGGTAAGAAAGTCACCCAAATCTCCCCAAAAACATGGCCAGATTCTCACCCAAATCTCCCCAAAAAAAAAACCAGAAACTCACCCAAATCTCCCCAAAAACATGGTCAGAAACTCACCCAAATCTCCCCAAAAACATGGCCAGAAACTCACCCAAATCTCCCCAAAAACATGGCCAGAAACTCACCCAAATCTCCCCAAAAACATGGCCAGAAACTCACCCAAATCTCCCCAAAAACATGGCCAGAAACTCACCCAAATCTCCCCAAAAATATAGCCAGAAACTCACCCAAATCTCCCCAAAAAAATGGCCAGAAACTCACCCAAATCTCCCCAAAAACATGGTCAGAAACTCACCCAAATACTCACCCAAATCTCCCCAAAAACATGGCCAGAAACTCACCCAAATCTCCCCAAAAACATGGCCAGAAACTCAGCCAAATGTGCCCCAAAAATGGCCAGAAACTCACCCAAATCTCCCCAAAAATATAGCCAGAAACTCACCCAAATCTCCCCAAAAACATGGCCAGAAACTCACCCAAATCTCCCCAAAAACATGGCCAGAAACTCACCCAAATCTCCGCCCAAAAATGGTCAGAAACTCACCCAAATCTCCCCCCAAAAATGGTCAGAAACTCACCCAAATCTCCCCCAAAAATGGCCAGAAACTCACCCAAATCTCCCCAAAAACATGGTCAGAAACTCACCCAAATCTCCCCAAAAACATGGTCAGAAACTCACCCAAATCTCCCCCCAAAAATGGCCAGAAACTCTCCCAAATCTCCCCAAAAACATGGCCAGAAACTCACCCAAATCTCCCCAAAAACATGGCCAGAAACTCACCCAAATCTCCCCCCAAAAATGGCCAAAAAGTCGCCCAAATCTCCCCAAAAACATGGTCAGAAACTCACCCAAATCTCCCCAAAAACATGGCCAGAAACTCACCCAAATCTCCCCAAAAAATGGCCAGAAACTCACCCAAATCTCCCCAAAAACATGGCCAGAAACTCACCCAAATCTCCCCAAAAACATGGCCAGAAACTCACCCAAATCTCCCCAAAAATATAGCCAGAAACTCACCCAAATCTCCCCAAAAAAATGGCCAGAAACTCACCCAAATCTCCCCAAAAACATGGTCAGAAACTCACCCAAATACTCACCGAAATCTCCCCAAAAACATGGCCAGAAACTCACCCAAATCTCCCCAAAAACATGGCCAGAAACTCAGCCAAATGTGCCCCAAAAATGGCCAGAAATTCACCCAAATCTCCCCAAAAATATAGCCAGAAACTCACCCAAATCTCCCCAAAAACATGGCCAGAAACTCACCCAAATCTCCCCAAAAACATAGCCAGAAACTCACCCAAATCTCCGCCCAAAAATGGTCAGAAACTCACCCAAATCTCCCCCCAAAAATGGTCAGAAACTCACCCAAATCTCCCCCAAAAAAGGCCAGAAACTCACCCAAATCTCCCCAAAAACATGGTCAGAAACTCACCCAAATCTCCCCAAAAACATGGTCAGAAACTCACCCAAATCTCCCCCCAAAAATGGCCAGAAACTCTCCCAAATCTCCCCAAAAACATGGCCAGAAACTCACCCAAATCTCCCCAAAAACATGGCCAGAAACTCACCCAAATCTCCCCAAAAACATGGCCAGAAACTCACCCAAATCTCCCCCCAAAAATGGCCAGAAACTCGCCCAAATCTCCCCAAAAACATGGTCAGAAACTCACCCAAATCTCCCCAAAAAAATAGCCAGAAACTCACCCAAATCTCCCCAAAAAAATGGCCAGAAACTCACCCAAATCTCCGCGCAAAAATGGTCAGAAACTCACCCAAATCTCCCCCCAAAAATGGTCAGAAACTCACCCAAATCTCACCCCAAAAATGGCCAGAAACTCACCCAAATCTCCCCAAAAACATGGTCAGAAACTCACCCAAATCTCCCCAAAAACATGGTCAGAAACTCACCCAAATCTCCCCCCAAAAATGGCCAGAAACTCACCCAAATCTCCCCAAAAACATGGCCAGAAACTCACCCAAATCTCCCCAAAAACATGGCCAGAAACTCACCCAAATCTCCCCAAAAACATGGCCAGAAACTCACCCAAATCTCCCCAAAAATGGCCAGAAACTCACCCAAATCTCCCCAAAAAAATAGCTAGAAACTCACACAAATCTCCCCAAAAAAATGGCCAGAAACTCACCCAAATCTCCCCAAAAACATGGCCAGAAACTCACCCAAATCTCCCCAAAAAAATAACCAGAAACTCACCCAAATCTCCCCAAAAACATGGTCAGAAACTCACCCAAATCTCCCCAAAAACATGGCCAGAAACTCACCCAAATCTCCCCAAAAACATGGCCAGAAACTCACCCAAATCTCCCCAAAAATGGCCAGAAACTCGCCCAAATCTCCCCAAAAACATGGTCAGAAACTCACCCAAATCTCCCAAAAAAAATAGCTAGAGACTCACACAAATCTCCCCAAAAAAATGGCCAGAAACTCACCCAAATCTCCCCAAAAACATGGTCAAAAACTCACCCAAATCTCCCCAAAAAGATAACCAGAAACTCACCCAAATCTCACCAAAAACATGGTCAGAAACTCACCCAAATCTCACCAAAAACATGGCCAGAAACTCACCCAAATCTTCCCAAAAACATGGCCAGAAACTCACCCAAATCTCCCCAAAAACATGGCCAGAAACTCACCCAAATCTCCCCAAAAACATGGCCAGAAACTCACCCAAATGTCCCCAAAAATATAGCCAGAAACTCACCCAAATCTCCCCAAAAACATGGCCAGAAACTCACCCAAATCTCCCCAAAAACATGGTCAGAAACTCACCCAAATCTCCGCAAAAAAATGGCCAGAAACTCACCAAATCCCCCCAAAAACATGGTCAGAAACTCACCCAAATACTCACCCAAATCTCCCCAAAAACATGGCCAGAAACTCACCCAAATCTCCCCAAAAACATGGCCAGAAACTCACCCAAATCTTCCCAAAAACATGGCCAGAAACTCACCCAAATCTCCCCAAAAACATGGTCAGAAACTCAGCCAAATCTCCCCAAAAAAATGGCCAGAAACTTGCCCAAATCTCCCCAAAAACATGGTCAGAAACTCAGTCAAATCTCCCCAAAAAAATAGCCAGAAACTCACCCAAATCTCCCCCAAAAATGGCCAGAAACTCACCCAAATCTCCCCCCAAAAATGGTAAGAAACTCACCCAAATCTCCCCCGAAAAATGGTAAGAAAGTCACCCAAATCTCCCCAAAAAAAAGGCCAGAAACTCGCCCAAATCTCCCCAAAAACATGGTCAGAAACTCACCCAAATCTCCCCAAAAACATGGCCAGATTCTCACCCAAATCTCCCCAAAAAAAAAACCAGAAACTCAACCAAATCTCCCCAAAAACATGGTCAGAAACTCACCCAAATCTCCCCAAAAACATGGCCAGAAACTCACCCAAATCTCCCCAAAAACATGGCCAGAAACTCACCCAAATCTCCCCAAAAACATGGTCAGAAACTCACCCAAATCTCCCCAAAATAATGGCCAGAAACTCACCCAAATCTCCCCAAAAACATGATCAGAAACTCACCCAAATCTCCCCAAAATAATGGCCAGAAACTCACCCAAATCTCCCCCCAAAAATGGTCAGGAACTCACCCAAATCTCCCCTCAAAAATGGTCAGAAAGTCACCCAAATCTCCCCCCAAAAATGGTCAGAAACTCACCCAAATCTCCCCCCAAAAATGGTAAGAAACTCACCCAAATCTCCCCCCAAAAATGCTAAGAAAGTCACCCAAATCTCCCCAAAAACATGGCCAGAAACTCACCCAAATGTCCCCAAAAATATAGCCAGAAACTCACCCAAATCTCCCCAAAAAAATGGCCAGAAACTCACCAAATCCCCCCAAAAACATGGTCAGAAACTCACCCAAATCTCCCCAAAAACATGGTCAGAAACTCACCCAAATCTCCCCAAAAAAATAACCAGAAACTCACCCAAATCTCCCCAAAAACATGGCCAGATTCTCACCCAAAGCTCCCCAAAAACATGGTCAGAAACTCACCCAAATACTCACTCAAATCTCCCCAAAAACATGGCCAGAAACTCACCCAAATCTCCCCAAAAACATGGCCAGAAACTCACCCAAATCTCAGTCCAAAAATGGTCAGAAACTCACCCAAATCTCCCCAAAAATATAGCCAGAAACTCACCCAAATCTCCCCAAAAACATGGCCAGAAACTCACCCAAATCTCCCCAAAAACATGGCCAGAAACTCACCCAAATCTCCCCAAAAAAATGGCCAGAAACTCACCCAAATCTCCCCCCAAAAATGGTCAGAAACTCACCCAAATCTCCCCCAAAAATGGCCAGAAACTCACCCAAATCTCCCCAAAAACATGGCCAGAAACTCACCCAAATCTCCCCAAAAACATGGTCAGAAACTCACCCAAATCTCCCCCCAAAAATGGCCAGAAACTCTCCCAAATCTCCCCAAAAACATGGCCAGAAACTCACCCAAATCTCCCAAAAAACATGGCCAGAAACTCACCCAAATCTCCCCAAAAACATGGCCAGAAACTCACCAAATCTCCCCAAAAACATGGCCAGAAACTCACCCAAATCTCCCCAAAAACATGGCCAGAAACTCACCCAAATCTCCCCAAAAACATGGCCAGTAACTCACCCAAATCTCCCCCAAAAATGGCCAGAAACTCACCCAAATCTCCCCAAAAAAATGGCCAGAAACTCACCCAAATCTCCCCAAAAATATACCCAGAAACTCACCCAAATCTCCCCAAAAAAATGGCCAGAAAGTCGCCCAAATCTCCCCAAAAAAATGGCCAGAAACTCACCCAAATCTCCCCAAAAACATGGCCAGAAACTCACCCAAATATCCCCAAAAACATGGCCAGATTCTCACCCAAATCTCCCCAAAAACATGGTCAGAGACTCACCCAAATCTCCCCAAAAACATGGCCAGAAACTCACCCAAATCTCCCCAAAAATATAGCCAGAAACTCTGCCAAATCTCCCCAAAAAAAAGGCCAGAAACTCACCCAAATCTCCCCAAAAACATGGCCAGAAACTCACCCAAATCTCCCCCCAAAAATGGCAAGAAACTCACCCAAATCTCCCCCCAAAAATGGTAAGAAATTCACCCAAGTCTCCCCAAAAAAATGGCCAGAAACTTGCCCAAATCTCCCCAAAAACATGGTCAGAAACTCACCCAAATCTCCCCAAAAAAAAAACCAGAATCTCACCCAAATCTCCCAAAAAACATGGCCAGAAACTCACCCAAATCTCCCCAAATAAATGGCCAGAAACTCACCCAAATCTCCCCAAAAACATTGTCAGAAACTCACCCAAATCTCACCAAAAAAATGGTCAGAAACTCACCCAAATCTCCCCAAAAAAATGGCCAGAAACTCACCCAAATCTCCCCAAAAACATGGTCAGAAACTCACCCAAATCTCCCCCCAAAACATGGCCAGAAACTCACCCAAATCTCCCCAAAAACATGGCCAGAAACTCACACAAATCTCCCCAAAAAAATGGCCAGAAGCTCACCCAAATCTCCCAAAAAATATAGCCAGAAACTCACCCAAATCTCCCCCCAAAAATTGTCAGGAACTCACCCAAATCTCCCCCCAAAAATGGTCAGAAAGTCACCCAAATCTCCCCCCAAAAATGGTCAGAAACTCATCCAAATCTCCACCCAAAAATGGTCAGAAACTCACCCAAATCTCCCCAAAAACATGGCCAGAAACTCACCCAAATCTCCCCAAAAACATGGCCAGAAACTCACCCAAATCTCCCCCAAAAAAATAGCCAGAAACTCACCCAAATCTCCCCCCAAAAAAATGGCCAGAAACTCACCAAATCTCCCCCAAAAATGGCCAGAAACTCACCCAAATCTCCCCAAAAACATGGCCAGAAACTCACCCAAATCTCCCCAAAAATATAGTCAGAAACTCACCCAAATCTCCCCAAAAACATGGCCAGAAACTCACCCAAATCTCCCCCCAAAAATGGTCAGAAACTCACCCAAGTCTCCCCAAAAATATAGCCAGAAACTCGCCCAAATCTCCGCAAAAAAATGGTCAGAAAATCGTCCAAATCTCCCCAAAAACATGGTCAGAAACTCACCCAAATCTCCCCAAAAACCTGGCCAGAAACTCACCCAAATCTCCCCAAAAACATGGCCACCTTCTCACCCAAATCTCCCCTTAAACATGGCCAGAAACTCACCCAAATCTCCCCAAAAATATAGCCAGAAACTCGGCCAAATCTCGCCCAAAAAATGGCCAGAAACTCACCCAAATCTCCCCAAGACATGGCCAGAAACTCACCCAAATCTCCCCAAAAACATGGCCAGAAACTCACCCAAATCTCCCCCCAAAAAAGGTAAGAAAGTCACCCAAATCTCCCCAAAACAATGGCCAGAAACTCACCCAAATCTCCCCAAAAACATGGTCAGAAACTCACCCAAATACTCACCCAAATCTCCCCAAAAACATGGCCAGAATCTCACCCAAATCTTCCCAAAAATGGTCAGAAACTCACCCAAATCTCCCCAAAAAAATAGCCAGAAACTCACCCAAATCTCCCCCAAAAATGGCCAGAAACTCACCCAAATCTCCCCAAGACATGGCCAGAAACTCACCCAAATCTCCCCAAAAACATGGCCAGAAACTCACCCAAATCTCCCCCCAAAAATGGCCAGAAACTCGCCCAAATCTCCCCAAAAACATGGTCAGAAACAAACCCAAATCTCCCCAAGAAAATAGCTAGAAACTCACCCAAATCTCCCCAAAAAAATGGCCAGAAACTCACCCAAATCTCCCCAAAAACATGGTCAGAAACTCACCCAAATCTCACCAAAAAAATAACCAGAAACTCACCCAAATCTCCCCAAAAACATGGTCAGAAACTCACCCAAATCTCCCCAAAAACATGGCCAGAAACTCACCCAAATCTCCCCAAAAATATAGCCAGAAACTCACCCAAATCTCCCCAAAAAAATGGCCAGAAACTCACCAAATCCCCCCAAAAACATGGTCAGAAACTCACCCAAATACTCACCCAAATCTCCCCAAAAACATGGCCAGAAACTCACCCAAATCTCCCCAAAAACATGGCCAGAAACTCACCCAAATCTTCCCAAAAACATGGCCAGAAACTCACCCAAATCTCCCCAAAAACATGGTCAGAAACTCACCCAAATCTCCCCAAAAAAATGGCCAGAAACTTGCCCAAATCTCCCCAAAAACATGGTCAGAAACTCAGCCAAATCTCCCCAAAAAAATAGCCAGAAACTCACCCAAATCTCCCCCAAAAATGGCCAGAAACTCACCCAAATCTCCCCAAAAACATGGCCAGAAACTCACCCAAATCTCCCCAAAAACATGGCCAGAAACTCACCCAAATCTCCCCAAAAAAATGGCCAGACACTCACCCAAATCTCCCCCAAAAACATGGCCAGAAACTCACCTAAATCTCCCCAAAAACATGGCCAGAAACTCACCCAAATCTTCCCAAAAACATGGCCAGAAACTCACCCAAATCTCCGCCCCAAAAATGGTAAGAAATTCACCCAAATCTCCCCAAAAAAATGGTCAGAAACTCACCCAAATCTCCCCAAAAACATGGCCAGAAACTCACTCAAATCTCCCACCAAAAATGGTGAGAAACTCACCCAAATCTCCCCCAAAAATGGCCAGAAACACACCCAAATCTCCCCAAAAAAATGGCCAGAAACTCACCCAAATCTCCCCAAAAAAATAGCCAGAAACTCACCCAAATCTCCCAAAAAACATGGCCAGAAACTCACCCAAATCTCCCCAAAAACATGGCCAGAAACTCGCCCAAATCTCACCAAAAAAATGGCCAGAAACTCACCCAAATCTCCCCAAAAACATGGCCAGAAACTCACCCAAATCTCCCCAAAAAAATAGCCAGAAACTCACCCAAATCTCCCCCAAAAAATGGCCAGAAACTCACCAAATCTCCCCAAAAACATGGTCAGAAACTCACCCAAATACTCACCCAAATCTCCCCAAAAACATGGCCAGAAACTCACCCAAATCTCCCCAAAAACATGGCCAGAAACTCACCCAAATCTCCCCAAAAACATGGCCAGAAACTCACCCAAATCTGCCCCAAAAATGGCCAGAAACTCACCCAAATCTCCCCAAAAATATAGCCAGAAACTCACCCAAATCTCCCCAAAAACATGGTCAGAAACTCACCCAAATCTCCCCAAAAACATGGTGAGAAACTCACCCAAATCTCCCCAAAAACATGGCCAGAAACTCACCCAAATCTCCCCAAAAACATGGTCAGAAACTCACCCAAATCTCCCCAAAAAAATGGTCAGAAACTCACCCAAATCTCCCCAAAAAATGGCCAGAAACTCACCCAAATCTCCCCAAAAAAATGGTCAGAAACTCACCCAAATCTCCCCAAAAACATGGCCAGAAACTCACCCAAATCTCCCCCCAAAAATGGCCAGAAACTCACCCAAATCTCCCCCAAAAATGGCCAGAAACTCACCCAAATCTCCCCAAAAACCTGGCCAGAAACTCACTCAAATCTCCCCCCAAAAATGGTCAGAAACTCACCCAAATCTCCCCAAAAACATGGCCAGAAACTCACCCAAATCTCCCCAAAAAAATGGCCAGAAACTCACCCAAATCTCCCAAAAAATATACCCAGAAACTAGCCCAAATCTCCCCAAAAACATGGCCAGAAACTCACCCAAATCCCCTCAAAAAAATGGCCAGAAGCTCGCCCAAATCTCCCCAAAAATATAGCCAGAAACTCTGCCAAATCTCCCCAAAAAAATGGCCAGAAACTCACCCAAATCTCCCCAAAAACATGGCCAGAAACTCACCCAAATCTCCCCCCAAAAATGGCAAGAAACTCACCCAAATCTCCCCCCAAAAATGGTAAGAAATTCACCCAAATCTCCCCAAAAAAATGGTCAGAAACTTGCCCAAATCTCCCCAAAATAAAACCCAGAATCTCACCCAAATCTCCCAAAAAACATGGCCAGAAACTCACCCAAATCTCCCCAAAAACATGGCCAGAAACTCACCCAAATCTCCGCCCAAAAAAATGGCCAGAAACTCACCAAAATCTCCCCCAAAAAATGGCCAGAAACTCACCCAAATCTCCCCAAAAACATGGTCAGAAACTCACCCAAATCTCCCCCAAAAACATGGCCAGAAAGTCGCCCAAATCTCCCCAAAAACAAGGTCAGAAACTCACACAAATCTCCCCAAAAAAATGGCCAGAAACTCACCCAAATCTCCCCAAAAACATGGCCAGAAACTCACCCAAATCTCCCCAAAAAAATAATCAGAAACTCACCCAAATCTCCCCAAAAACATGGTCAGAAACTCACCCAAATACTCACCCAAATCTCCCCAAAAACATGGCCAGAAACTCACCCAAATCTCCCCAAAAACATGGCCAGAAACTCACCCAAATCTCCCCAAAAACATGGCCAGAAACTCACCCAAATCTCCCCAAAAACATGGCCAGAAACTCACCCAAATCTTCCCAAAAACATGGCCAGAAACTCACCCAAATCTCCCCAAAAACATGGCCAGAAACTCACCCAAATCTCCCCCCAAAAACATGGCCAGAAACTCACCCAAATCTCCCCAAAAACATGGCCAGAAACTCACCCAAATCTCCCCCAAAAATGGCCAGAAACTCACCCAAATCTCCCCAAAAACATGGCCAGAAACTCACCCAAATCTCCCCCCAAAAATGGTAAGAAATTCACCCAAATCTCCCCAAAAAAATGGCCAGAAACTTGCCCAAATCTCCCCAAAAACATGGCCAGAAACTCACCCAAATCTCCCCAAAAAAATAGCCAGAAACTCACCCAAATCTCCCCCAAAAATGGCCAGAAACTCACCCAAATCTCCCCAAAAACATGGCCAGAAACTCACCCAAATCTTCCCAAAAAAATGGCCAGAAACTCACCCAAATCTTCCCAAAAACATGGCCAGAAACTCACCCAAATCTCCCCAAAAACATGGCCAGAAACTCACCCAAATCTCCCCAAAAACATGGCCAGAAACTCACCCAAATCTTCCCAAAAACATGGCCAGAAACTCACCCAAATCTCCCCAAAAACATGGCCAGAAACTCACCCAAATCTCCCCCAAAAATGGCCAGAAACTCACCCAAATCTCCCCAAAAACATGGCCAGAAACTCACCCAAATCTCCCCAAAAACATGGCCAGAAACTCACCCAAATCTCCCCAAAAACATGGCCAGAAACTCACTCAAATCTCCCCCCAAAAATGGTCAGAAACTCACCCAAATCTCCCCCAAAAATGGCCAGAAACTCACCCAAATCTCCCCAAAAAAATGGCCAGAAATTCACCCAAATCTCCCAAAAAATATACCCAGAAACTAGCCCAAATCTCCCCAAAAAAATGGCCAGAAACTCACCCAAATCCCCCCAAAAAAATGGCCAGAAGCTCGCCCAAATCTCCCCAAAAATATAGCCAGAAACTCAGCCAAATCTCCCCAAAAACATGGCCAGAAACTCAGCCAAATCGCCCCAAAAACATGGCCAGAAACTCACCCAAATCTCCCCCCAAAAATGGCAAGAAACTCACCCAAATCTCCCCCCAAAAATGGTAAGAAATTCACCCAAATCTCCCCAAAAAAATGGCCAGAAACTTGCCCAAATCTCCCCAAAATAAAACCCAGAATCTCACCCAAATCTCCCAAAAAACATGGCCAGAAACTCACCCAAATCTCCCCAAAAACATGGCCAGAAACTCACCCAAATCTCCGCCCAAAAAAATGGCCAGAAACTCACCCAAATCTCCCCAAAAAAATGGACAGAAACTCACCCAAATCTCCCCAAAAACATGGCCAGAAACTCACCCAAATCTCCCCCCAAAACATGGCCAGAAACTCGCCCAAATCTCCCCAAAAACATGGTCAGAAACTCACCCAAATCTCCCCAAAAACATGGTCAGAAACTCACCCAAATCTCCCCAAAAAAATAACCAGAAACTCACCCAAATCTCCCCAAAAACATGGTCAGAAACTCACCCAAATCTCCCCAAAAACATGGCCAGAAACTCACCCAAATCTCCCCCCAAAAATGGTAAGAAATTCACCCAAATCTCCCCAAAAAAATGGCCAGAAACTTGCCCAAATCTCCCCAAAAACATGGTCAGAAACTCAGCCAAATCTCCCCAAAAAAATAGCCAGAAACTCACCCAAATCTCCCCCAAAAATGGCCAGAAACTCACCCAAATCTCCCCAAAAACATGGCCAGAAACTCACCCAAATCTTCCCAAAAAAATGGCCAGAAACTCACCCAAATCTCCCCAAAAACATGGCCAGAAACTCACCCAAATCTCCCCAAAAACATGGCCAGAAACTCACCCAAATCTTCCCAAAAACATGGCCAGAAACTCACCCAAATCTCCCCAAAAACATGGCCAGAAACTCACCCAAATCTCCCCCAAAAATGGCCAGAAACTCACCCAAATCTCCCCAAAAACATGGCCAGAAACTCACCCAAATCTCCCCCCAAAAATGGCAAGAAACTCACCCAAATCTCCCCCCAAAAATGGTAAGAAATTCACCCAAATCTCCCCAAAAAAATGGCCAGAAACTCACCCAAATCTTTCAAAAAAATGGCCAGAAACTCACCCAAATCTCCCCAAAAACATGGTCAGAAACTCACCCAAATCTCCCCCCAAAACATGGCCAGAAACTCACCAAAATCTTCCCAAAAACATGGCCAGAAACTCACCCAAATCTCCCCAAAAACATGGCCAGAAACTCACCCAAATCTCCCCCCAAAAACATGGCCAGAAACTCACCCAAATCTCCCCAAAAACATGGCCAGAAACTCACCCAAATCTCCCCCAAAAATGGCCAGAAACTCACCCAAATCTCCCCAAAAACATGGCCAGAAACTCACCCAAATCTCCCCAAAAACATGGCCAGAAACTCACCAAATCCCCCCAAAAACATGGTCAGAAACTCACCCAAATACTCACCCAAATCTCCCCAAAAACATGGCCAGAAACTCAGCCAAATCTCCCCAAAAACATGGCCAGAAACTCACCCAAATCTTCCCAAAAACATGGACAGAAACTCACCCAAATCTCCCCAAAAACATGGTCAGAAACTCACCCAAATCTCCCCAAAAAAATAACCAGAAACTCACCCAAATCTCCCCAAAAACATGGTCAGAAACTCACCCAAATCTCACCAAAAACATGGTCAGAAACTCACCCAAATCTTCCCAAAAACATGGCCAGAAACTCACCCAAATCTCCCCAAAAACATGGCCAGAAACTCACCCAAATCTCCCCAAAAACATGGCCAGAAACTCACCCAAATCTCCCCAAAAACATGGCCAGAAACTCACCCAAATCTCCCCAAAAACATGGTCAGAAACTCACCCAAATCTCCCCAAAAACATGGCCAGAAACTCACCCAAATCTTCCCAAAAACATGGCCAGAAACTCACCCAAATCTCCCCAAAAACATGGCCAGAAACTCACCCAAATCTCCCCCCAAAAACATGGCCAGAAACTCACCCAAATCTCCCCAAAAACATGGCCAGAAACTCACCCAAATCTCCCCCAAAAATGGCCAGAAACTCACCCAAATCTCCCCAAAAACATGGCCAGAAACTCACCCAAATCTCCCCAAAAACATGGCCAGAAACTCACCCAAATCTCCCCAAAAACATGGCCAGAAACTCACCCAAATCTCCCCAAAAATATAGCCAGAAACTCACCCAAATCTCCCCAAAAAAATGGCCAGAAACTCACCAAATCTCCCCAAAAACATGGTCAGAAACTCACCCAAATACCCACCCAAATCTCCCCAAAAACATGGCCAGAAACTCACCCAAATCTCCCCAAAAACATGGCCAGAAACTCACCCAAATCTCCCCAAAAATATAGCCAGAAACTCACCCAAATCTCCCCAAAAAAATGGCCAGAAACTCACCCAAATCTCCCCAAAAACATGGCCAGAAACTCACCCAAATCTCCGCCCAAAAAAGGCCAGAAACTCACCCAAATCTCCCCCAAAAATGGCCAGAAACTCACCCAAATCTCCCCCCAAAAATGGTAAGAAACTCACCCAAATCTCCCCCCAAAAATGGTAAGAAAGTCACCCAAATCTCCCCAAAAAAAAGGCCAGAAACTCACACAAATCTCCCCAAAAAAATAACCAGAAACTCACCCAAATCTCCCCAAAAACATGGCCAGATTCTCACCCAAATCTCCCCAAAAAAAAAACCAGAAACTCACCCAAATCTCCCCAAAAACATGGTCAGAAACTCACCCAAATCTCCCCAAAAACATGGCCAGAAACTCACCCAAATCTCCCCAAAAATATAGCCAGAAACTCACCCAAATCTCCCCAAAAACATGGCCAGAAACTCACCCAAATCTCCCCAAAAACATGGCCAGAAACTCACCCAAATCTCCCCAAAAATATAGCCAGAAACTCACCCAAATCTCCCCAAAAACATGGCCAGAAACTCACCAAATCCCCCCAAAAACATGGTCAGAAACTCACCCAAATACCCACCCAAATCTCCCCAAAAACATGGCCAGAAACTCACCCAAATCTCCCCAAAAACATGGCCAGAAACTCACCCAAATCTCCCCAAAAATATAGCCAGAAACTCACCCAAATCTCCCCAAAAAAATGGCCAGAAACTCACCCAAATCTCCCCAAAAACATGGCCAGAAACTCACCCAAATCTCCGCCCAAAAAAGGCCAGAAACTCACCCAAATCTCCCCCAAAAATGGCCAGAAACTCACCCAAATCTCCCCCCAAAAATGGTAAGAAACTCACCCACATCTCCCCCCAAAAATGGTAAGAAAGTCACCCAAATCTCCCCAAAAAAAAGGCCAGAAACTCACACAAATCTCCCCAAAAAAAAAACCAGAAACTCACCCAAATCTCCCCAAAAACATGGTCAGAAACTCACCCAAATCTCCCAAAAACATGGCCCGAATCTCACCCAAATCTCCCCAAAAACATGGTCAGAAACTCACCCAAATACTCACCCAAATCTCCCCGCAAAAATGGCCAGAAACTCTCCCAAATCTCCCCAAAAAAATGGCCAGAAACTCACCCAAATCTCCCCAAAAAAATGGCCAGAAACTCACCCAAATCCCCCCAAAAAAATGGCCAGAAACTCACCCAAATCTCCCCCCAAAAATGGTCAGAAACTCACCCAAATCTCCCCTCAAAAATGGTCAGAAAGTCACCCAAATCTCCCCCCAAAAATGGTCAGAAACTCACCCAAATCTCCCCCCAAAAATGGTAAGAAACTCACCCAAATCTCCCCCCAAAAATGGTAAGAAAGTCACCCAAATCTCCCCAAAAAAAAGGCCAGAAACTCGCCCAAATCTCCCCAAAAACATGGTCAGAAACTCACCCAAATCTCCCCAAAAACATGGTCAGAAACTCACCCAAATCTCCCCAAAAAAATAACCAGAAACTCACCCAAATCTCCCCAAAAACATGGCCAGATTCTCACCCAAATCTCCCCAAAAAAAAAACCAGAAACTCACCCAAATCTCCCCAAAAACATGGTCAGAAACTCACCCAAATCTCCCCAAAAACATGGCCAGAAACTCACCCAAATCTCCCCAAAAACATGGCCAGAAACTCACCCAAATCTCCCCAAAAATATAGCCAGAAACTCACCCAAATCTCCCCAAAAAAATGGCCAGAAACTCACCCAAATCTCCCCAAAAACATGGCCAGAAACTCACCCAAATACTCACCCAAATCTCCCCAAAAACATGGCCAGAAACTCACCCAAATCTCCCCAAAAACATGGCCAGAAACTCAGCCAAATGTGCCCCAAAAATGGCCAGAAACTCACCCAAATCTCCCCAAAAATATAGCCAGAAACTCACCCAAATCTCCCCAAAAACATGGCCAGAAACTCACCCAAATCTCCCCAAAAACATGGCCAGAAACTCACCCAAATCTCCGCCCAAAAATGGTCAGAAACTCACCCAAATCTCCCCCCAAAAATGGTCAGAAACTCACCCAAATCTCCCCCAAAAATGGCCAGAAACTCACCCAAATCTCCCCAAAAACATGGTCAGAAACTCACCCAAATCTCCCCAAAAACATGGTCAGAAACTCACCCAAATCTCCCCCCAAAAATGGCCAGAAACTCTCCCAAATCTCCCCAAAAACATGGCCAGAAACTCACCCAAATCTCCCCAAAAACATGGCCAGAAACTCACCCAAATCTCCCCCCAAAAATGGCCAAAAAGTCGCCCAAATCTCCCCAAAAACATGGTCAGAAACTCACCCAAATCTCCCCAAAAACATGGCCAGAAACTCACCCAAATCTCCCCAAAAACATGGCCAGAAACTCACCCAAATCTCCCCAAAAACATGGCCAGAAACTCACCCAAATCTCCCCAAAAACATGGCCAGAAACTCACCCAAATCTCCCCAAAAATATAGCCAGAAACTCACCCAAATCTCCCCAAAAAAATGGCCAGAAACTCACCCAAATCTCCCCAAAAACATGGTCAGAAACTCACCCAAATACTCACCGAAATCTCCCCAAAAACATGGCCAGAAACTCACCCAAATCTCCCCAAAAACATGGCCAGAAACTCAGCCAAATGTGCCCCAAAAATGGCCAGAAATTCACCCAAATCTCCCCAAAAATATAGCCAGAAACTCACCCAAATCTCCCCAAAAACATGGCCAGAAACTCACCCAAATCTCCCCAAAAACATGGCCAGAAACTCACCCAAATCTCCGCCCAAAAATGGTCAGAAACTCACCCAAATCACCCCCCAAAAATGGTCAGAAACTCACCCAAATCTCCCCCAAAAAAGGCCAGAAACTCACCCAAATCTCCCCAAAAACATGGTCAGAAACTCACCCAAATCTCCCCAAAAACATGGTCAGAAACTCACCCAAATCTCCCCCCAAAAATGGCCAGAAACTCTCCCAAATCTCCCCAAAAACATGGCCAGAAACTCACCCAAATCTCCCCAAAAACATGGCCAGAAACTCACCCAAATCTCCCCAAAAACATGGCCAGAAACTCACCCAAATCTCCCCCCAAAAATGGCCAGAAACTCGCCCAAATCTCCCCAAAAACATGGTCAGAAACTCACCCAAATCTCCCCAAAAAAATAGCCAGAAACTCACACAAATCTCCCCAAAAAAATGGCCAGAAACTCACCCAAATCTCCCCAAAAACATGGTCAGAAACTCACCCAAATCTCCCCAAAAAAATGGCCAGAAACTCACCCAAATCTCCGCGCAAAAATGGTCAGAAACTCACCCAAATCTCCCCCCAAAAATGGTCAGAAACTCACCCAAATCTCACCCCAAAAATGGCCAGAAACTCACCCAAATCTCCCCAAAAACATGGTCAGAAACTCACCCAAATCTCCCCAAAAACATGGTCAGAAACTCACCCAAATCTCCCCCCAAAAATGGCCAGAAACTCACCCAAATCTCCCCAAAAACATGGCCAGAAACTCACCCAAATCTCCCCAAAAACATGGCCAGAAACTCACCCAAATCTCCCCAAAAACATGGCCAGAAACTCACCCAAATCTCCCCAAAAACATGGCCAGAAACTCACCCAAATCTCCCCAAAAAAATAGCTAGAAACTCACACAAATCTCCCCAAAAAAATGGTCAGAAACTCACCCAAATCTCCCCAAAAACATGGCCAGAAACTCACCCAAATCTCCCCAAAAAAATAACCAGAAACTCACCCAAATCTCCCCAAAAACATGGTCAGAAACTCACCCAAATCTCCCCAAAAACATGGCCAGAAACTCACCCAAATCTCCCCAAAAACATGGCCAGAAACTCACCCAAATCTCCCCAAAAATGGCCAGAAACTCGCCCAAATCTCCCCAAAAACATGGTCAGAAACTCACCCAAATCTCCCAAAAAAAATAGCTAGAGACTCACACAAATCTCCCCAAAAAAATGGCCAGAAACTCACCCAAATCTCCCCAAAAACATGGTCAAAAACTCACCCAAATCTCCCCAAAAAAATAACCAGAAACTCACCCAAATCTCCCCAAAAACATGGTCAGAAACTCACCCAAATCTCACCAAAAACATGGCCAGAAACTCACCCAAATCTTCCCAAAAACATGGCCAGAAACTCACCCAAATCTCCCCAAAAACATGGCCAGAAACTCACCCAAATCTCCCCAAAAACATGGCCAGAAACTCACCCAAATCTCCCCAAAAACATGGCCAGAAACTCACCCAAATGTCCCCAAAAATATAGCCAGAAACTCACCCAAATCTCCCCAAAAACATGGCCAGAAACTCACCCAAATCTCCCCAAAAACATGGTCAGAAACTCACCCAAATCTCCGCAAAAAAATGGCCAGAAACTCACCAAATCCCCCCAAAAACATGGTCAGAAACTCACCCAAATACTCACCCAAATCTCCCCAAAAACATGGCCAGAAACTCACCCAAATCTCCCCAAAAACATGGCCAGAAACTCACCCAAATCTCCCCAAAAACATGGTCAGAAACTCAGCCAAATCTCCCCCAAAAAATAGCCAGAAACTCACCCAAATCTCCCCCAAAAATGGCCAGAAACTCACCCAAATCTCCCCCCAAAAATGGTAAGAAACTCACCCAAATCTCCCCCCAAAAATGGTAAGAAAGTCACCCAAATCTCCCCAAAAAAAAGGCCAGAAACTCGCCCAAATCTCCCCAAAAACATGGTCAGAAACTCACCCAAATCTCCCCAAAAACATGGCCAGATTCTCACCCAAATCTCCCCAAAAAAAAAACAGAAACTCAACCAAATCTCCCCAAAAACATGGTCAGAAACTCACCCAAATCTCCCCAAAAACATGGCCAGAAACTCACCCAAATCTCCCCAAAAACATGGCCAGAAACTCACCCAAATCTCCCCAAAAACATGGTCAGAAACTCACCCAAATCTCCCCAAAATAATGGCCAGAAACTCACCCAAATCTCCCCAAAAACATGGTCAGAAACTCACCCAAATCTCCCCAAAATAATGGCCAGAAACTCACCCAAATCTCCCCCCAAAAATGGTCAGGAACTCACCCAAATCTCCCCTCAAAAATGGTCAGAAAGTCACCCAAATCTCCCCCCAAAAATGGTCAGAAACTCACCCAAATCTCCCCCCAAAAATGGTAAGAAACTCACCCAAATCTCCCCCCAAAAATGCTAAGAAAGTCACCCAAATCTCCCCAAAAACATGGCCAGAAACTCACCCAAATGTCCCCAAAAATATAGCCAGAAACTCACCCAAATCTCCCCAAAAAAATGGCCAGAAACTCACCAAATCCCCCCAAAAACATGGTCAGAAACTCACCCAAATCTCCCCAAAAACATGGTCAGAAACTCTCCCAAATCTCCCCAAAAAAATAACCAGAAACTCACCCAAATCTCCCCAAAAACATGGCCAGATTCTCACCCAAAGCTCCCCAAAAACATGGTCAGAAACTCACCCAAATACTCACTCAAATCTCCCCAAAAACATGGCCAGAAACTCACCCAAATCTCCGTCCAAAAATGGTCAGAACTCACCCAAATCTCCCCAAAAATATAGCCAGAAACTCACCCAAATCTCCCCAAAAACATGGCCAGAAACTCACCCAAATCTCCCCAAAAACATGGCCAGAAACTCACCCAAATCTCCGCCCAAAAATGGTCAGAAACTCACCCAAATCTCCCCCCAAAAATGGTCAGAAACTCACCCAAATCTCCCCCAAAAATGGCCAGAAACTCACCCAAATCTCCCCAAAAACATGGCCAGAAACTCACCCAAATCTCCCCAAAAACATGGTCAGAAACTCACCCAAATCTCCCCCCAAAAATGGCCAGAAACTCTCCCAAATCTCCCCAAAAACATGGCCAGAAACTCACCCAAATCTCCCCAAAAACATGGCCAGAAACTCACCCAAATCTCCCCAAAAACATGGCCAGAAACTCACCAAATCTCCCCAAAAACATGGCCAGAAACTCACCCAAATCTCCCCAAAAACATGGCCAGAAACTCACCCAAATCTCCCCAAAAACATGGCCAGTAACTCACCCAAATCTCCCCCAAAAATGGCCAGAAACTCACCCAAATCTCCCCAAAAAAATGGCCAGAAACTCACCCAAATCTCCCCAAAAACATGGCCAGAAACTCACCCAAATATCCCCAAAAACATGGCCAGATTCTCACCCAAATCTCCCCAAAAACATGGTCAGAGACTCACCCAAATCTTCCCAAAAAATGGCCAGAAACTCGCCCAAATCTCACCAAAAAAATGGCCAGAAACTCACCCAAATCCCCCCAAAAAAATGGCCAGAAGCTCGCCCAAATCTCCCCAAAAATATAGCCAGAAACTCTGCCAAATCTCCCCAAAAAAAAGGCCAGAAACTCACCCAAATCTCCCCAAAAACATGGCCAGAAACTCACCCAAATCTCCCCAAAAATATAGTCAGAAACTCACCCAAATCTCCCCAAAAACCTGGCCAGAAACTCACCCAAATCTCCCCAAAAACATGGCCACCTTCTCACCCAAATCTCCCCTTAAACATGGCCAGAAACTCACCCAAATCTCCCCAAAAATATAGCCAGAAACTCGGCCAAATCTCCCCCAAAAAATGGCCAGAAACTCACCCAAATCTCCCCAAGACATGGCCAGAAACTCACCCAAATCTCCCCAAAAACATGGCCAGAAACTCACCCAAATCTCCCCCCAAAAAAGGTAAGAAAGTCACCCAAATCTCCCCAAAACAATGGCCAGAAACTCACCCAAATCTCCCCAAAAAAATAGACAGAAACTCACCCAAATCTCCCCAAAAACATGGTCAGAAACTCACCCAAATCTCCCCAAAAAAATGGACAGAAACTCACACAAATCTCCCCAAAAAAATGGCCAGAAACTCACCAAATCTCCCCAAAAACATGGTCAGAAACTCACCCAAATCTTCCCAAAAACATGGCCAGAAACTCACCCAAATCTCCCCCAAAAATGGCCAGAAACTCACCCAAATCTCCCCAAGACATGGCCAGAAACTCACCCAAATCTTCCCAAAAACATGGCCAGAAACTCACCCAAATCTCCCCCCAAAAATGGCCAGAAACTCGCCCAAATCTCCCCAAAAACATGGTCAGAAACAAACCCAAATCTCCCCAAGAAAATAGCTAGAAACTCACCCAAATCTCCCCAAAAAAATGGCCAGAAACTCACCCAAATCTCCCCAAAAACATGGTCAGAAACTCACCCAAATCTCACCAAAAAAATAACCAGAAACTCACCCAAATCTCCCCAAAAACATGGTCAGAAACTCACCCAAATCTCCCCAAAAACATGGCCAGAAACTCACCCAAATCTCCCCAAAAATATAGCCAGAAACTCACCCAAATCTCCCCAAAAAAATGGCCAGAAACTCACCAAATCCCCCCAAAAACATGGTCAGAAACTCACCCAAATACTCACCCAAATCTCCCCAAAAACATGGCCAGAAACTCACCCAAATCTCCCCAAAAACATGGCCAGAAACTCACCCAAATCTTCCCAAAAACATGGCCAGAAACTCACCCAAATCTCCCCAAAAACATGGTCAGAAACTCACCCAAATCTCCCCAAAAAAATGGCCAGAAACTTGCCCAAATCTCCCCAAAAACATGGTCAGAAACTCAGCCAAATCTCCCCAAAAAAATAGCCAGAAACTCATCCAAATCTCCCCCAAAAATGGCCAGAAACTCACCCAAATCTCCCCAAAAACATGGCCAGAAACTCACCCAAATCTCCCCAAAAAAATGGCCAGAAACTCACCCAAATCTCCCAAAAAATATACCCAGAAACTAGCCCAAATCTCCCCAAAAAAATGGTCAGAAACTCACCCAAATCCCCCCAAAAAAATGGCCAGAAGCTCGCCCAAATCTCCCCAAAAATATAGCCAGAAACTCTGCCAAATCTCCCCAAAAAAATGGCCAGAAACTCACCCAAATCTCCCCAAAAACATGGCCAGAAACTCACCCAAATCTCCCCCCAAAAATGGCAAGAAACTCACCCAAATCTCCCCCCATAAATGGTAAGAAATTCAACCAAATCTCCCCAAAAAAATGGCCAGAAACATGCCCAAATCTCCCCAAAAAAAACCCCAGAATCTCACCCAAATCTCCCAAAAAACATGGCCAGAAACTCACCCAAATCTCCCCAAAAACATGGCCAGAAACTCGCCCAAATCTCACCAAAAAAATGGCCAGAAACTCACCCAAATCTCCCCAAAAACATGGCCAGAAACTCACCCAAATCTCCCCAAAAAAATAGCCAGAAACTCACCCAAATCTCCCCCAAAAAATGGCCAGAAACTCACCAAATCTCCCCAAAAACATGGTCAGAAACTCACACAAATACTCACCCAAATCTCCCCAAAAACATGGCCAGAAACTCACCCAAATCTCCCCAAAAACATGGCCAGAAACTCACCCAAATCTCCCCAAAAACATGGCCAGAAACTCACCCAAATCTGCCCCAAAAATGGCCAGAAACTCACCCAAATCTCCCCAAAAATATAGCCAGAAACTCACCCAAATCTCCCCAAAAACATGGTCAGAAACTCACCCAAATCTCCCCAAAAACATGGTGAGAAACTCACCCAAATCTCCCCAAAAACATGGCCAGAAACTCACCCAAATCTCCCCAAAAACATGGTCAGAAACTCACCCAAATCTCCCCAAAAAAATGGTCAGAAACTCACCCAAATCTCCCCAAAAAATGGCCAGAAACTCACCCAAATCTCCCCAAAAAAATAATCAGAAACTCACCCAAATCTCCCCAAAAACATGGTCAGAAACTCACCCAAATCTCCCCCCAAAAATGGCCAGAAACTCACCCAAATCTCCCCCAAAAATGGCCAGAAACTCACCCAAATCTCCCCAAAAACCTGGCCAGAAACTCACTCAAATCTCCCCCCAAAAATGGTCAGAAACTCACCCAAATCTCCCCAAAAACATGACCAGAAACTCACCCAAATCTCCCCAAAAAAATGGCCAGAAACTCACCCAAATCTCCCAAAAAATATACCCAGAAACTAGCCCAAATCTCCCCAAAAACATGGCCAGAAACTCACCCAAATCCCCTCAAAAAAATGGCCAGAAGCTCGCCCAAATCTCCCCAAAAATATAGCCAGAAACTCTGCCAAATCTCCCCAAAAAAATGGCCAGAAACTCACCCAAATCTCCCCAAAAACATGGCCAGAAACTCACCCAAATCTCCCCAAAAACATGGCCAGAAACTCACCCAAATCTTCCCAAAAACATGGCCAGAAACTCACCCAAATCTCCCCAAAAACATGGCCAGAAACTCACCCAAATCTCCCCCCAAAAACATGGCCAGAAACTCACCCAAATCTCCCCAAAAACATGGCCAGAAACTCACCCAAATCTCCCCCAAAAATGGCCAGAAACTCACCCAAATCTCCCCAAAAACATGGCCAGAAACTCACCCAAATCTCCCCAAAAACATGGCCAGAAACTCACCCAAATCTCCCCCCAAAAATGGTAAGAAATTCACCCAAATCTCCCCAAAAAAATGGCCAGAAACTTGCCCAAATCTCCCCAAAAACATGGTCAGAAACTCACCCAAATCTCCCCAAAAAAATAGCCAGAAACTCACCCAAATCTCCCCCAAAAATGGCCAGAAACTCACCCAAATCTCCCCAAAAACATGGTCAGAAACTCACCCAAATCTTCCCAAAAACATGGCCAGAAACTCACCCAAATCTCCCCAAAAACATGGCCAGAAACTCACCCAAATCTCCCCAAAAACATGGTCAGAAACTCACCCAAATCTTCCCAAAAACATGGCCAGAAACTCACCCAAATCTCCCCAAAAACATGGCCAGAAACTCACCCAAATCTCCCCCAAAAATGGCCAGAAACTCACCCAAATCTCCCCAAAAACATGGCCAGAAACTCACCCAAATCTCCCCAAAAACATGGCCAGAAACTCACCCAAATCTCCCCAAAAACATGGCCAGAAACTCACCCAAATCTCCCCAAAAACATGGCCAGAAACTCACTCAAATCTCCCACCAAAAATGGTCAGAAACTCACCCAAATCTCCCCCAAAAATGGCCAGAAACTCACCCAAATCTCCCCAAAAAAATGGCCAGAAACTCACCCAAATCTCCCAAAAAATATACCCAGAAACTAGCCCAAATCTCCCCAAAAAAATGGCCAGAAACTCACCCAAATCCCCCAAAAAAAATGGCCAGAAGCTCGCCCAAATCTCCCCAAAAATATAGCCAGAAACTCTGCCAAATCTCCCCAAAAAAATGGCCAGAAACTCAGCCAAATCTCCCCAAAAACATGGCCAGAAACTCACCCAAATCTCCCCCCAAAAATGGCAAGAAACTCACCCAAATCTCCCCCCAAAAATGGTAAGAAATTCACCCAAATCTCCCCAAAAAAATGGCCAGAAACTTGCCCAAATCTCCCCAAAAAAAAACCCAGAATCTCATCCAAATCTCCCAAAATACATGGCCAGAAACTCACCCAAATCTCCCCAAAAACATGGCCAGAAACTCGCCCAAATCTCACCAAAAAAATGGCCAGAAACTCACCCAAATCTCCCCAAAAACATGGCCAAAAACTCACCCAAATCTCCCCAAAAAAATAGCCAGAAACTCACCCAAATCTCCCCCAAAAAATGGCCAGAAACTCACCAAATCTCCCCAAAAACATGGTCAGAAACTCACCCAAATACTCACCCAAATCTCCCCAAAAACATGGCCAGAAACTCACCCAAATCTCCCCAACAACATGGCCAGAAACTCACCCAAATCTCCCCAAAAACATGGCCAGAAACTCACCCAAATCTGCCCCAAAAATGGCCAGAAACTCTCCCAAATCTCCCCAAAAATATAGCCAGAAACTCACCCAAATCTCCCCAAAAACATGGTCAGAAACTCACCCAAATCTCCCCAAAAACATGGTGAGAAACTCACCCAAATCTCCCCAAAAACATGGCCAGAAACTCACCCAAATCTCCCCAAAAACATGGTCAGAAACTCACCCAAATCTCCCCAAAAAAATGGTCAGAAACTCACCCAAATCTCCCCCAAAAATGGCCAGAAACTCACCCAAATCTCCCCAAAAACATGGCCAGAAACTCACCCAAATCTCCCCAAAAACATGGTCAGAAACTCACCCAAATCTCCCCCCAAAAACATGGCCAGAAACTCACCCAAATCTCCCCAAAAACATGGCCAGAAACTCACCCAAATCTCCCCCAAAAATGGCCAGAAACTCACCCAAATCTCCCCAAAAACATGGCCAGAAACTCACCCAAATCTCCCCAAAAACATGGCCAGAAACTCACCAAATCCCCCCAAAAACATGGTCAGAAACTCACCCAAATACTCACCCAAATCTCCCCAAAAACATGGCCAGAAACTCAGCCAAATCTCCCCAAAAACATGGCCAGAAACTCACCCAAATCTTCCCAAAAACATGGCCAGAAACTCACCCAAATCTCCCCAAAAACATGGTCAGAAACTCACCCAAATCTCCCCAAAAAAATAACCAGAAACTCACCCAAATCTCCCCAAAAACATGGTCAGAAACTCACCCAAATCTCACCAAAAACATGGTCAGAAACTCACCCAAATCTTCCCAAAAACATGGCCAGAAACTCACCCAAATCTCCCCAAAAACATGGCCAGAAACTCACCCAAATCTCCCCAAAAACATGGCCAGAAACTCACCCAAATCTCCCCAAAAACATGGCCAGAAACTCACCCAAATCTCCCCAAAAACATGGTCAGAAACTCACCCAAATCTCCCCAAAAAAATGGCCAGAAACTCACCAAATCCCCCCAAAAACATGGTCAGAAACTCACCCAAATACTCACCCAAATCTCCCCAAAAACATGGCCAGAAACTCACCCAAATCTCCCCAAAAACATGGCCAGAAACTCACCCAAATCTTCCCAAAAACATGGCCAGAAACTCACCCAAATCTTCCCAAAAACATGGCCAGAAACTCACCCAAATCTCCCCAAAAACATGGCCAGAAACTCACCCAAATCTTCCCAAAAACATGGCCAGAAACTCACCCAAATCTCCCCAAAAACATGGCCAGAAACTCACCCAAATCTCCCCCCAAAAACATGGCCAGAAACTCACCCAAATCTCCCCAAAAACATGGCCAGAAACTCACCCAAATCTCCCCCAAAAATGGCCAGAAACTCACCCAAATCTCCCCAAAAACATGGCCAGAAACTCACCCAAATCTCCCCAAAAACATGGCCAGAAACTCACCCAAATCTCCCCAAAAACATGGCCAGAAACTCACCCAAATCTCCCCAAAAATATAGCCAGAAACTCACCCAAATCTCCCCAAAAAAATGGCCAGAAACTCACCAAATCTCCCCAAAAACATGGTCAGAAACTCACCCAAATACTCACCCAAATCTCCCCAAAAACATGGCCAGAAACTCACCCAAATCTCCCCAAAAACATGGCCAGAAACTCTGCCAAATCTCCCCAAAAAAATGGCCAGAAACTCAGCCAAATCTCCCCAAAAACATGGCCAGAAACTCACCCAAATCTCCCCCCAAAAATGGCAAGAAACTCACCCAAATCTCCCCCCAAAAATGGTAAGAAATTCACCCAAATCTCCCCAAAAAAATGGCCAGAAACTTGCCCAAATCTCCCCAAAAAAAAACCCAGAATCTCACCCAAATCTCCCAAAAAACATGGCCAGAAACTCACCCAAATCTCCCCAAAAACATGGCCAGAAACTCGCCCAAATCTCACCAAAAAAATGGCCAGAAACTCACCCAAATGTCCCCAAAAACATGGCCAAAAACTCACCCAAATCTCCCCAAAAAAATGGCCAGAAACTCACCAAATCTCCCCAAAAACATGGTCAGAAACTCACCCAAATACTCACCCAAATCTCCCCAAAAACATGGCCAGAAACTCACCCAAATCTCCCCAAAAACATGGCCAGAAACTCACCCAAATCTCCCCAAAAACATGGCCAGAAACTCACCCAAATCTGCCCCAAAAATGGCCAGAAACTCTCCCAAATCTCCCCAAAAATATAGCCAGAAACTCACCCAAATCTCCCCAAAAACATGGTCAGAAACTCACCCAAATCTCCCCAAAAACATGGTGAGAAACTCACCCAAATCTCCCCAAAAACATGGCCAGAAACTCACCCAAATCTCCCCAAAAACATGGTCAGAAACTCACCCAAATCTCCCCAAAAAAATGGTCAGAAACTCTTCAAAATCTCCCCCAAAAATGGCCAGAAACTCACCCAAATCTCCCAAAAAACATGGCCAGAAACTCACCCAAATCTCCCCCCAAAAATGGCCAGAAACTCACCCAAATCTCCCCCAAAAATGGCCAGAAACTCACCCAAATCTCCCGAAAAATCTGGCCAGAAACTCAATCAAATCTCCCCCCAAAAATGGTCAGAAACTCACCCAAATCTGCCCAAAAACATGGCCAGAAACTCACCCAAATCTCCCCAAAAAAATGGCCAGAAACTCACCCAAATCTCCCAAAAAATATACCCAGAAACTAGCCCAAATCTCCCCAAAAAAATGGCCAGAAACTCACCCAAATCCCCTCAAAAAAATGGCCAGAAGCTCGCCCAAATCTCCCCAAAAATATAGCCAGAAACTCTGCCAAATCGCCCCAAAAAAATGGCCAGAAACTCACCGAAATCTCCCCCCAAAAATGGTAAGAAATTCACCCAAATCTCCCCAAAAAAATGGCCAGAAACTTGCCCAAATCTCCCCAAAATAAAACCCAGAATCTCACCCAAATCTCCCAAAAAACATGGCCAGAAACTCACCCAAATCTCCCCAAAAACATGGCCAGAAACTCACCCAAATCTCCGCCCAAAAAAATGGCCAGAAACTCACCCAAATCTCCCCAAAAAAATGGACAGAAACTCACCCAAATCTCCCCAAAAACATGGTCAGAAACTCACCCAAATCTCCCCCCAAAACATGGCCAGAAACTCGCCCAAATCTCCCCAAAAACATGGTCAGAAACTCACCCAAATCTCCCCAAAAACATGGTCAGAAACTCACCCAAATCTCCCCAAAAAAATAACCAGAAACTCACCCAAATCTCCCCAAAAACATGGTCAGAAACTCACCCAAATCTCCCCAAAAACATGGCCAGAAACTCACCCAAATCTCCCCCCAAAAATGGTAAGAAATTCACCCAAATCTCCCCAAAAAAATGGCCAGAAACTTGCCCAAATCTCCCCAAAAACATGGTCAGAAACTCAGCCAAATCTCCCCAAAAAAATAGCCAGAAACTCACCCAAATCTCCCCCAAAAATGGCCAGAAACTCACCCAAATCTCCCCAAAAACATGGCCAGAAACTCACCCAAATCTTCCCAAAAAAATGGCCAGAAACTCACCCAAATCTTCCCAAAAACATGGCCAGAAACTCACCCAAATCTCCCCAAAAACATGGCCAGAAACTCACCCAAATCTCCCCAAAAACATGGCCAGAAACTCACCCAAATCTTCCCAAAAACATGGCCAGAAACTCACCCAAATCTCCCCAAAAACATGGCCAGAAACTCACCCAAATCTCCCCCAAAAATGGCCAGAAACTCACCAAATCTCCCCAAAAACATGGCCAGAAACTCACCCAAATCTCCCCCCAAAAATGGCAAGAAACTCACCCAAATCTCCCCCCAAAAATGGTAAGAAATTCACCCAAATCTCCCCAAAAAAATGGCCAGAAACTCACCCAAATCTCCCCAAAAAAATGGCCAGAAACTCACCCAAATCTCCCCAAAAACATGGTCAGAAACTCACCCAAATCTCCCCCCAAAACATGGCCAGAAACTCACCAAAATCTTCCCAAAAACATGGCCAGAAACTCACCCAAATCTCCCCAAAAACATGGCCAGAAACTCACCCAAATCTCCCCCCAAAAACATGGCCAGAAACTCACCCAAATCTCCCCAAAAACATGGCCAGAAACTCACCCAAATCTCCCCCAAAAATGGCCAGAAACTCACCCAAATCTCCCCAAAAACATGGTCAGAAACTCACCCAAATCTCCCCAAAAACATGGCCAGAAACTCACCAAATCCCCCCAAAAACATGGTCAGAAACTCACCCAAATACTCACCCAAATCTCCCCAAAAACATGGCCAGAAACTCAGCCAAATCTCCCCAAAAACATGGCCAGAAACTCACCCAAATCTTCCCAAAAACATGGCCAGAAACTCACCCAAATCTCCCCAAAAACATGGTCAGAAACTCACCCAAATCTCCCCAAAAAAATAACCAGAAACTCACCCAAATCTCCCCAAAAACATGGTCAGAAACTCACCCAAATCTCACCAAAAACATGGTCAGAAACTCACCCAAATCTTCCCAAAAACATGGCCAGAAACTCACCCAAATCTCCCCAAAAACATGGCCAGAAACTCACCCAAATCTCCCCAAAAACATGGCCAGAAACTCACCCAAATCTCCCCAAAAACATGGCCAGAAACTCACCCAAATCTCCCCAAAAACATGGTCAGAAACTCACCCAAATCTCCCCAAAAAAATGGCCAGAAACTCACCAAATCCCCCCAAAAACATGGTCAGAAACTCACCCAAATACTCACCCAAATCTCCCCAAAAACATGGCCAGAAACTCACCCAAATCTCCCCAAAAACATGGCCAGAAACTCACCCAAATCTTCCCAAAAACATGGCCAGAAACTCACCCAAATCTTCCCAAAAACATGGCCAGAAACTCACCCAAATCTCCCCAAAAACATGGCCAGAAACTCACCCAAATCTTCCCAAAAACATGGCCAGAAACTCACCCAAATCTCCCCAAAAACATGGCCAGAAACTCACCCAAATCTCCCCCCAAAAACATGGCCAGAAACTCACCCAAATCTCCCCAAAAACATGGCCAGAAACTCACCCAAATCTCCCCCAAAAATGGCCAGAAACTCACCCAAATCTCCCCAAAAACATGGCCAGAAACTCACCCAAATCTCCCCAAAAATATAGCCAGAAACTCACCCAAATCACCCCAAAAAAATGGCCAGAAACTCACCAAATCTCCCCAAAAACATGGTCAGAAACTCACCCAAATACTCACCCAAATCTCCCCAAAAACATGGCCAGAAACTCACCCAAATCTCCCCAAAAACATGGCCAGAAACTCACCCAAATCTCCCCAAAAACATGGCCAGAAACTCACCCAAATCTCCCCCCAAAAACATGGCCAGAAACTCACCCAAATCTCCCCCCAAAAAAATGGCCAGAAGCTCGCCCAAATCTCCCCAAAAATATAGTCAGAAACTCACCCAAATCTCCCCAAAAAAATGGCCAGAAACTCACCCAAATCTCCCCAAAAACATGGCCAGAAACTCACCCAAATCTCCCCCCAAAAATGGCAAGAAACTCACCCAAATCTCCCCCCAAAAATTGTAAGAATTTCACCCAAATCTCCCCAAAAAAATGGCCAGAAACTTGCCCAAATCTCCCCAAAAACATGGTCAGAAACTCACCCAAATCTCCCCCAAAAAAAACCCAGAATCTCACCCAAATCTCCCGAAAAACATGGCCAGAAACTCACCCAAATCTCCCCAAAAAAATGGCCAGAAACTCACCCAAATCTCCCCAAAAACATGGTCAGAAACTCACCCAAATCTCCCCCCAAAACATGGCCAGAAGCTCACCCAAATCTCCCCAAAAACATGGCCAGAAACTCACACAAATCTCCCCAAAAAAATGGCCAGAAGCTCACCCAAATACTCACCCAAAAAATATAGCCAGAAACTCGCCCAAATCTCCCCCCAAAAATGGTCAGGAACTCACCCAAATCTCCCCAAAAAAATGGTCAGAAACTCACCCAAATCTACCCCAAAAATGGCCAGAAACTCACCCAAATCTCCCAAAAAACATGGTCAGAAACTCACCCAAATCTCCACCCAAAAAGGGTCAGAAACTCACCCAAATCTCCCCAAAAACATGACCAGAAACTCACCCAAATCTCCCCAAAAACATGGTCAGAAACTCACCCAAATCTCCCCCAAAAAAATAGCCAGAAACTCACCCAAATCTCCCCCCAAAAAAATGGCCAGAAACTCACCAAATCTCCCCCAAAAATGGCCAGAAACTCACCCAAATCTCCCCAAAAACATGGCCAGAAACTCACCCAAATCTCCCCAAAAACATGGCCAGAAACTCACCCAAATCTCCCCCCAAAAATGGTCAGAAACTCACCCAAGTCTCCCCAAAAATATAGCCAGAAATTCGCCCAAATCTCCCCAAAAAAATGGTCAGAAAGTCGTCCAAATCTCCCCAAAAACATGGCCAGAAACTCACACAAATCTCCCCAAAAAAACAGCTAGAAACTCACCCAAATCTCCCCAAAAACATGGTCAGAAACTTACCCAAATACTCACCCAAATCTCCCCAAAAAAATAACCAGAAACTCACCCAAATCTCCCCAAAAACATGGCCAGAAACTCACCCAAATCTCCCCAAAAACATGGCCAGAAACTCACCCAAATCTCCCCAAAAACATGGCCAGAAACTCACCCAAATCTCCCCCCAAAAATGGTAAGAAATTCACCCAAATCTCCCCAAAAAAATGGCCAGAAACTTGCCCAAATCTCCCCAAAAACATGGTCAAAAACTCACCCAAATCTCCCCAAAAAAATAGCCAGAAACTCACCCAAATCTCCCCCAAAAATGGCCAGAAACTCACCCAAATCTCCCCAAAAACATGGCCAGAAACTCACACAAATCTCCCCAAAAACATGGCCAGAAACTCACCCAAATCTCCCCAAATAAATGGCCAGAAACTCACCCAAATCTCACCAAAAACATGGCCAGAAACTCACCCAAATCTTCCCAAAAACATGGCCAGAAACTCACCCAAATCTCCCCAAAAACATGGCCAGAAACTCACCCAAATCTCCCCAAAAACATGACCAGAAACTCACCCAAATCTCCCCCCAAAAATGGTAAGAATTTCACCCAAATCTCCCCAAAAAAATTGCCAGAAACTTGCCTAAATCTCCCCAAAAACATGGTCAGAAACTCAGCCAAATCTCCCCAAAAAAATAGCCAGAAACTCACCCAAATCTCCCCCAAAAATGGCCAGAAACTCACCCAAATCTCCCCAAAAACATGGCCAGAAACTCACCCAAATCTCCCCAAAAACATGGTCAGAAACTCACCCAAATCTCCCCAAAAAAATGGCCAGAAACTCACCCAAATCTCCCCAAAAACATGGTCAGAAACTCACCCAAATCTCCCCAAAAACATGGCCAGAAACTCACACAAATCTTCCCAAAAACATGGCCAGAAACTCACCCAAATCTCCCCAAAAACATGGTCAGAAACTCACCCAAATCTCCCCCCAAAAACATGGCCAGAAACTCACCCAAATCTCCCCAAAAACATGGCCAGAAACTCACCCAAATCTCCCCCAAAAATGGCCAGAAACTCACCCAAATCTCCCCAAAAACATGGCCAGAAACTCACCCAAATCTCCCCAAAAACATGGCCAGAAACTCACCCAAATCTCCCCAAAAACATGGCCAGAAACTCACCCAAATCTCCCCAAAAATATAGCCAGAAACTCACCCAAATCTCCCCAAAAAAATGGCCAGAAACTCACCAAATCTCCCCAAAAACATGGTCAGAAACTCACCCAAATACTCACCCAAATCTCCCCAAAAACATGACCAGAAACTCACCCAAATCTCCCCAAAAAAAAAACCAGAATCTCACCCAAATCTCCCAAAAAACATGGCCAGAAACTCACCCAAATCTCCCCAAATAAATGGCCAGAAACTCACCCAAATCTCCCCCCAAAAATGGTCAGAAAGTCACCCAAAATCTCCCCCCAAAAATGGTCAGAAACTCACCCAAATCTCCCCCCAAAAATGGCCAGAAACTCACCCAAATCTCCCCAAAAATATAGTCAGAAACTCACCGAAATCTCCCCAAAAACATGGCCAGAAACTCACCCAAATCTCCCCCCAAAAATGGTCAGAAACTCACCCAAGTCTCCCCAAAAATATAGCCAGAAACTCGCCCAAATCTCCCCAAAAAAATGGTCAGAAAGTCGTCCAAATCTCCCCAAAAACATGGTCAGAAACTCACCCAAATCTCCCCAAAAACATGGCCAGAAACTCACCCAAATCTCCCCAAAAATGGTCAGAAACTCACCCAAATCTCCCCCAAAAATGGCCAGAAACTCACCCAAATCTCCCAAAAAACATGGTCAGAAACTCACCCAAATCTCCCCAAAAACATGGCCAGAAACTCACCCAAATCTCCCCCCAAAAATGGCCAGAAACTCTCCCAAATCTCCCCAAAAACATGGCCAGAAACTCACCCAAATCTCCCCAAAAACATGGCCAGAAACTCACCCAAATCTCCCCAAAAACATGGCCAGAAACTCACCCAAATCTCCCCAAAAACATGGCCAGAAACTCACCCAAATCTCCCCAAAAACATGGCCAGAAACTCACCAAATCTCCCCAAAAACATGGCCAGAAACTCACCCAAATCTCCCCAAAAACATGGCCAGAAACTCACCCAAATCTCCCCCCACAAATGGTCAGAAACTCACCCAAATCTCCCCCAAAAATGGCCAGAAACTCACCCAAATCTCCCCAAGGCATGGCCAGAAACTCACCCAAATCTCCCCAAAAACATGGCCAGAAACTCAACCAAATCTCCCCAAAAACATGGCAAGAAACTCACCCAAATCTTCCCCCAAAAATGGTCAGAAAGTCACCCAAATCTCCCAAAAATGGCCAGAAACTCACCCAAATCTCCCCAAAAAAATAACCAGAAACTCACCCAAATCTCCCCAAAAACATGGTCAGAAACTCACCCAAATCTCCCCAAAAACATGGCCAGAAACTCACCCAAATCTCCCCAAAAACATGGCCAGAAACTCACCCAAATCTCCCCCCAAAAATGGCCAGAAACTCTCCCAAATCTCCCCAAAAACATGGCCAGAAACTCACCCAAATCTCCCCAAAAACATGGCCAGAAACTCACCCAAATCTCCCCAAAAACATGGCCAGAAACTCACCAAATCTCCCCAAAAACATGGCCAGAAACTCACCCAAATCTCCCCAAAAACATGGCCAGAAACTCACCCAAATCTCCCCCCAAAAATGGTCAGAAACTCACCCAAATCTCCCCCAAAAATGGCCAGAAACTCACCCAAATCTCCCCAAAAACATGGCCAGAAACTCACTCAAATCTCCCCCCAAAAATGGTCAGAAACTCACCCAAATCTCCCCCAAAAATGGCCAGAAACTCACCCAAATCTCCCCAAAAAAATGGCCAGAAACTCACCCAAATCTCCCCAAAACATGGCCAGAAACTCACCCAAATCTCCCCAAAAACATGGTCAGAAACTCACCGAAATCTCCCCCCAAAACATGGCCAGAAACTCACCCAAATCTCCCCAAAAACATGGCCAGAAACTCACCCAAATCTCCCCAAAAACTTGGCCAGAAACTCACACAAATCTCCCCAAAAACATGGCCAGAAACTCACCCAAATCTCCCCAAAAAAATGGCCAGAAACTCACCCAAATCTCCCCCAAAAAATGGCCAGAAACTCACCCAAATCTCCCCAAAAAAATGGCCAGAAACTCACCCAAATCTCCCCAAAAAAATAACCAGAAACTCACCCAAATCTCCCACAAAAACATGGTCAGAAACTCACCCAAATCTCCCCAAAAACATGGCCAGAAACTCACCCAAATCTCCCCAAAAACATGGCCAGAAGCTCGCCCAAATCTCCCCAAAATAATGGCCAGAAACTCACCCAAATCTCCCCAAAAAAATGGCCAGAAACTCACCCAAATACTCACCCAAATCTCACCAAAAATATGGCCAGAAACTCACCCAAATCTCCCCAAAAACATGGCCAGAATCTCACCCAAATCTCCCCCCAAAAATGGTCAGAAACTCACCCAAATCTCCCCAAAAAATTAGCCAGAAACTCACCCAAATCTCCCCCAAAAATGGCCGGAAACTCACCCAAATCTCCCCAAGACATGGCCAGAAACTCACCCAAATCTCCCCAAAAACATGGCCAGAAACTCAACCAAATCTCCCTCCAAAAATGGCCAGAAACTCACCCAAATCTCCCCCCAAAAATGGTAAGAAAGTCACACAAATCTCCCCAAAAAAATGGCCAGAAACTCGCCCAAATCTCCCCAAAAACATGGTCAGAAACTCGCCCAAATCTCCCCAAAAACATGGTCAGAAACTCACCCAAATCTCCCCAAAAAAATAGCTAGAAACTCACACAAAAATCCCCAAAAACATGGCCAGAAACTCACCCAAATCTCCCCAAAAACATGGTCAGAAACTCACCCAAATCTCCCCCCAAAACATGGCCAGAAACTCACCCAAATCTCCCCAAAAACATGGCCAGAAACTCACCCAAATCTCCCCAAATAAATGGCCAGAAACTCACCCAAATCTCCCCAAAAAAATGGCCAGAAACTCACCCAAATCTCCCCAAAAAAATGGCCAGAAAGTCGCCCAAATCTCCCCAAAAAATTGGTCAGAAACTCACCCAAATCTCCCCAAAAACATGGTCAGAAACTCACCCAAATCTCCCCAAAAACATGGCCAGATTGTCACCCAAATCTCCCCAAAAACATGGTCAGAAACTCACCCAAATCTTCCCAAAAAATGGCCAGAAACTCACCCAAATCTCCCCAAAAAAATGGCCAGAAACTCACCCAAATCCCCCCAAAAAAATGGTCAGAAGCTCGCCCAAATCTCCCCAAAAATATAGCCAGAAACTCTGCCAAATCTCCCCAAAAAAATGGCCAGAAACTCACCCAAATCTCCCCAAAACATGGCCAGAAACTCACCCAAATCTCCCCAAAAACATGGCCAGAAACTCACCCAAATCTACCCCCAAAAATGGCAAGAAACTCACCCAAATCTCCCCCCAAAAATGGTAAGAAATTCACCCAAATCTCCCCAAAAAAATGGCCAGAAACTTGCCCAAATCTCCTCAAAAACATGGTCAGAAACTCACCCAAATCTCCCCCAAAAAAAAAACCAGAATCTCACCCAAATCTCCCCAAAAACATGGCCAGAAACTCACCCAAATCTCCCCAAAAAAATAGCCAGAAACTCACCCAAATCTCCCCAAAAACATGGTCAGAAACTCGCCCAAATCTCACCAAAAAAATGGCCAGAAACTCACCCAAATCTCCCCAAAAAAATGGACAGAAACTCACCCAAATCTCCCCAAAAACATGGTCAGAAACTCACCCAAATCTCCCCCCAAAACATGGCCAGAATCTCACCCAAATCTCCCCAAAAACATGGCCAGAAACTCACCCAAATCTCCCCAAAAACATGGCCAGAAACTCACCCAAATCTCCCCAAAAAAATGGCCAGAAACTCACCCAAATCTCCCCCCACAAATGGTCAGAAACTCACCCAAATCTCCCCAAAAACATGGCCAGAAACTCACCCAAATCTCCCCAAAAAAATGGCAAGAAACTCACCAAATCTCCCCAAAAACATGGTCAGAAACTCACCCAAATACTCACCCAAATCTCACCAAAAACATGGCCAGAAACTCACCGAAATCTTACCCAAAAACATGGCCAGAATCTCACCCAAATCTCCCCCCAAAAATGGTCAGGAACTCACCCAAATCTCCCCCCAAAAATGGTCAGAAAGTCACCCAAATCTCCCCCCAAAAATGGTCAGAAAGTCACCCAAATCTCCCCCCAAAAATGGTCAGAAACTCACCCAAATCTCCCCCCAAAAATGGTCAGAAACTCACCCAAATCTCCCCAAAAACACGGTCAGAAACTCACCCAAATCTCCCCCAAAAAAATAGCCAGAAACTCATCCAAATCTCCCCCCAAAAAAAATGGCCAGAAACTCACCCAAATCTCCCCCAAAAATGGCCAGAAACTCACCCAAATCTCCCCAAAAACATGGCCAGAAACTCACCCAAATCTCCCCCCAAAAATGGTCAGAAACTCACCCAAATCTCCCCCAAAACATGGCCAGAAACTCACCGAAATCTCCCCAAAAACATGGTCAGAAACTCACCCAAATCTCCCCAAAAACATGGCCAGAAACTCACCCAAATCTCCCCCCAAAAATGGCCAGAAACTCTCCCAAATCTTCCCAAAAAAATGGCCAGAAACTCACCCAAATCCCCCCAAAAACATGGTCAGAAACTCAGCCAAATCTCCCCAAAAACATGGCCAGAAACTCACCAAATCTCCCCAAAAACATGGTCAGAAACTCACCCAAATACTCACCCAAATCTCACCAAAAACATGGCCAGAAACTCACCCAAATCTCCCCAAAAACATGGTCAGAAACTCACCCAAATCTCCCCCAAAAATGGCCAGAAATTCACCCAAATCTCCCCAAAAATATGGCCAGAAACTCACCCAAATCTCCCCAAAAACATGGTCAGAAACTCACCCAAATCTCACCAAAAATTGGCCAGAAACTCTCCCAAATCTCCCCAAAAAAATGGCCAGAAACTCACCCAAATCTCCCCAAAAACATGGTCAGAAACTCACCCAAATCTCCCCAAAAAAATGGCCAGAAACTCACACAAATCTCCCCAAAAACATGGCCAGAAACTCACCCAAATCTCACCAAAAACATGGCCAGAAACTCTCCCAAATCTCCCCAAAAACATGGTCAGAAACTCATCCAAATCTCCCCAAAATAATGGCCAGAAACTCACCCAAATCTCCCCCCAAAAATGGTCAGAAACTCACCCAAATCTCCCCCCAAAAATGGTCAGAAACTAATCCAAATCTCCCCCAAAAACATGGCCACCTTCTCACCCAAATCTCCCCAAAAATGGTCAGAAACTCACCCAAATCCCCCCCAAAAAAATAGCCAGAAACTCATCCAAATCTCCCCCCAAAAAATGGCCAGAAACTCACCCAAATCTCCCCCAAAAATGGCCAGAAACTCACCCAAATCTCCCCAAAAACATGACCAGAAACTCACCCAAATCTCCCCAAAAACATGGCCAGAAACTCACCCAAATCTCCCCAAAAACATGGCCAGAAACTCACTCAAATGTCCCCAAAAACATGGCCAGAAACTCAACCAAATGTCCCCAAAAACATGGCCAGAAACTCACCCAAATGTCCCCAAAAACAAGGCCAGAAACTCACCCAAATCTCCCCAAAAACATGGCCAGAAACTCACCCAAATCTCCCCAAAAACAGGGCCAGAAACTCACCCAAATCTCCCCAAAAATATACCCAGAAACTCACCCAAATCTCCCCAAAAAAATGGCCAGAAACTCACCAAATCTCCCCAAAAACATGGCCAGAAACTCACCCAAATCTCCCCAAAAAAATAGCCAGAAACTCACCCAAATCTCCCCCCAAAAATGGTCAGAAAGTCACCCAAATCTCCCCAAAAACATGGCCAGAAACTCACCCAAATCTCCCCAAAAAAATGGCCAGAAACTCACCCAAATCTCCCCCCAAAACATGGCCAGAAACTCACCCAAATCTCCCCAAAAACATGGCCAGAAACTCACCAAATCTCCCCAAAAAAATGGCCAGAAACTCACCAAATCTCCCCAAAAACATGGTCAGAAACTCACCCAAATACTCACCCAAATCTCCCCAAAAACATGGCCAGAAACTCACCCAAATCTCCCCAAAAAAATGGCCAGAAACTCGCCCAAATCTCCCCAAAAATATACCCAGAAACTCACCCAAATCTCCCCCCAAAAATGGCCAGAAACTCTCCCAAATCTCCCCAAAAAAATGGTCAGAAACTCACCCAAATCCCCCCCAAAAAATGGCCAGAAGCTCGTCCAAATCTCCCCAAAAATATAGCCAGAAACTCTGCCAAATCTCCCCAAAAAAATGGCCAGAAACTCACCCAAATCTCCCCAAAACATGGCCAGAAACTCACCCAAATCTCCCCAAAAAAATGGACAGAAACTCACCCAAATCTCCCCAAAAACATGGTCAGAAACTCACCCAAATCTCCCCTCAAAACATGGCCAGAAACTCACCCAAATCTCCCCAAAAACATGGCCAGAAACTCACCCAAATCTCCCCAAAAACTTGGCCAGAAACTCACACAAATCTCCCCAAAAACATGGTCAGAAACTCACCCAAATCTCCCCAAAAACATGGCCAGAAACTCACCCAAATCTCCCCAAAAACATGGCCAGAAACTCACCCAAATACTCACCCAAATCTCACCAAAAATATGGCCAGAAACTCACCCAAATCTCCCCAAAAACATGGCCAGAATCTCACCCAAATCTCCCCCCAAAAATGGTCAGAAACTCACCCAAATCTCCCCAAAAAATTAGCCAGAAACTCACCCAAATCTCCCCCAAAAATGGCCGGAAACTCACCCAAATCTCCCCAAGACATGGCCAGAAACTCACCCAAATCTCCCCAAAAACATGGCCAGAAACTCAACCAAATCTCCCTCCAAAAATGGCAAGAAACTCACCCAAATCTCCCCCCAAAAATGGTAAGAAAGTCACACAAATCTCCCCAAAAAAATGGCCAGAAACTCGCCCAAATCTCCCCAAAAACATGGTCAGAAACTCGCCCAAATCTCCCCAAAAACATGGTCAGAAACTCACCCAAATCTCCCCAAAAAAATAGCTAGAAACTCACACAAAAATCCCCAAAAACATGGCCAGAAACTCACCCAAATCTCCCCAAAAACATGGTCAGAAACTCACCCAAATCTCCCCCCAAAACATGGCCAGAAACTCACCCAAATCTCCCCAAATAAATGGCCAGAAACTCACCCAAATCTCCCCAAAAAAATGGCCAGAAACTCACCCAAATCTCCCCAAAAAAATGGCCAGAAAGTCGCCCAAATCTCCCCAAAAAATTGGCCAGAAACTCACCCAAATCTCCCCAAAAACATGGTCAGAAACTCACCCAAATCTCCCCAAAAACATGGCCAGATTGTCACCCAAATCTCCCCAAAAACATGGTCAGAAACTCACCCAAATCTTCCCAAAAAATGGCCAGAAACTCACCCAAATCTCCCCAAAACATGGCCAGAAACTCACCCAAATCTCCCCAAAAACATGGCCAGAAACTCACCCAAATCTACCCCCAAAAATGGCAAGAAACTCACCCAAATCTCCCCCCAAAAATGGTAAGAAATTCACCCAAATCTCCCCAAAAAAATGGCCAGAAACTTGCCCAAATCTCCTCAAAAACATGGTCAGAAACTCACCCAAATCTCCCCCAAAAAAAAAACCAGAATCTCACCCAAATCTCCCCAAAAACATGGCCAGAAACTCACCCAAATCTCCCCAAAAAAATAGCCAGAAACTCACCCAAATCTCCCCAAAAACATGGTCAGAAACTCGCCCAAATCTCACCAAAAAAATGGCCAGAAACTCACCCAAATCTCCCCAAAAATATGGACAGAAACTCACCCAAATCTCCCCAAAAACATGGTCAGAAACTCACCCAAATCTCCCCCCAAAACATGGCCAGAATCTCACCCAAATCTCCCCAAAAACATGGCCAGAAACTCACCCAAATCTCCCCAAAAACATGGCCAGAAACTCACCCAAATCTCCCCAAAAAAATGGCCAGAAACTCACCCAAATCTCCCCAAAAAAATGGTCAGAAACTCACCCAAATCTCCCCAAAAACATGGCCAGAAACTCACCCAAATCTCCCCAAAAAAATGGCAAGAAACTCACCAAATCTCCCCAAAAACATGGTCAGAAACTCACCCAAATACTCACCCAAATCTCACCAAAAACATGGCCAGAAACTCACCGAAATCTTACCCAAAAACATGGCCAGAATCTCACCCAAATCTCCCCCCAAAAATGGTCAGGAACTCACCCAAATCACCCCCCAAAAATGGTCAGAAAGTCACCCAAATCTCCCCCCAAAAATGGTCAGAAAGTCACCCAAATCTCCCCCCAAAAATGGTCAGAAACTCACCCAAATCTCCCCCAAAAAAATAGCCAGAAACTCATCCAAATCTCCCCCCAAAAAAATGGCCAGAAACTCACCCAAATCTCCCCCAAAAATGGCCAGAAACTCACCCAAATCTCCCCAAAAACATGGCCAGAAACTCACCCAAATCTCCCCAAAAACATGGCCAGAAACTCACCCAAATCTCCCCCCAAAAATGGTCAGAAACTCACCCAAATCTCCCCCAAAACATGGCCAGAAACTCACCAAATCTCCCCAAAAACATGGTCAGAAACTCACCCAAATACTCACCCAAATCTCACCAAAAACATGGCCAGAAACTCACCCAAATCTCCCCAAAAACATGGTCAGAAACTCACCCAAATCTCCCCCAAAAATGGCCAGAAACTCACCCAAATCACCCCAAAAACATGGTCAGAAACTCACCCAAATCTCCCCAAAAACATGGTCAGAAACTCACCCAAATCTCACCAAAAATTGGCCAGAAACTCTCCCAAATCTCCCCAAAAAAATGGCCAGAAACTCACCCAAATCTCCCCAAAAACATGGTCAGAAACTCACCCAAATCTCCCCAAAAAAATGGCCAGAAACTCACACAAATCTCCCCAAAAACATGGCCAGAAACTCACCCAAATCTCACCAAAAACATGGCCAGAAACTCTCCCAAATCTCCCCAAAAACATGGTCAGAAACTCATCCAAATCTCCCCAAAATAATGGCCAGAAACTCACCCAAATCTCCCCCCAAAAATGGTCAGGAACTCACCCAAATCTCCCCCCAAAAATGGTCAGAAACTCACCCAAATTTCCCCCCAAAAATGGTCAGAAACTCACCCAAATCTCCCCCCAAAAATGGTCAGAAACTAATCCAAATCTCCCCCAAAAACATGGCCACCTTCTCACCCAAATCTCCCCAAAAATGGTCAGAAACTCACCCAAATCCCCCCCAAAAAAATAGCCAGAAACTCATCCAAATCTCCCCCCAAAAAATGGCCAGAAACTCACCCAAATCTCCCCCAAAAATGGCCAGAAACTCACCCAAATCTCCCCAAAAACATGACCAGAAACTCACCCAAATCTCCCCAAAAACATGGCCAGAAACTCACCCAAATCTCCCCAAAAACATGGCCAGAAACTCACTCAAATGTCCCCAAAAACATGGCCAGAAACTCAACCAAATGTCCCCAAAAACATGGCCAGAAACTCACCCAAATGTCCCCAAAAACAAGGCCAGAAACTCACCCAAATCTCCCCAAAAACATGGCCAGAAACTCACCCAAATCTCCCCAAAAACAGGGCCAGAAACTCACCCAAATCTCCCCAAAAATATACCCAGAAACTCACCCAAATCTCCCCAAAAAAATGGCCAGAAACTCACCAAATCTCCCCAAAAACATGGCCAGAAACTCACCCAAATCTCCCCAAAAAAATAGCCAGAAACTCACCCAAATCTCCCCCCAAAAATGGTCAGAAAGTCACCCAAATCTCCCCAAAAACATGGTCAGAAACTCACCCAAATCTCCCCCCAAAACATGGCCAGAAACTCACCCAAATCTCCCCAAAAACATGGCCAGAAACTCACCAAATCTCCCCAAAAAAATGGCCAGAAACTCACCAAATCTCCCCAAAAACATGGTCAGAAACTCACCCAAATACTCACCCAAATCTCCAGAAAAACATGGCCAGAAACTCACCCAAATCTCCCCAAAAAAATGGCCAGAAACTCGCCCAAATCTCCCCAAAAATATACCCAGAAACTCACCCAAATCTCCCCCCAAAAATGGCCAGAAACTCTCCCAAATCTCCCCAAAAAAATGGTCAGAAACTCACCCAAATCCCCCCCAAAAAATGGCCAGAAGCTCGTCCAAATCTCCCCAAAAATATAGCCAGAAACTCTGCCAAATCTCCCCAAAAAAATGGCCAGAAACTCACCCAAATCTCCCCAAAACATGGCCAGAAACTCACCCAAATCTCCCCAAAAACATGGCCAGAAACTCACCCAAATCTCACCAAAAACATGGCCAGAAACTCACCCAAATCTCCCCAAAAACATGGCCAGAAACTCATCCAAATCTCCCCCCAAAAAAATGGCCAGAAACTCACCGAAATCTCCCCCAAAAATGGCCAGAAACTCACCCAAATCTCCCCCAAAAATGGCCAGAAACTCACCCAAATCTCCCCAAAAACATGGCCAGAAACTCACCCAAATCTCCCCAAAAACATGGCCAGAAACTCACCCAAATCTCCCCCCAAAAATGGTCAGAAACTCACCCAAATCTCCCCCAAAACATGGCCAGAAACTCACCGAAATCTCCCCAAAAACATGGTCAGAAACTCACCCAAATCTCCCCAAAAACATGGCCAGAAACTCACCCAAATCTCCCCCCAAAAATGGCCAGAAACTCTCCCAAATCTCCCCAAAAAAATGGCCAGAAACTCACCCAAATCTCCCCAAAAACATGGTCAGAAACTCACCCAAATCCCCCCCAAAAAATGGCCAGAAACTCGTCCAAATCTCGCCAAAAATATAGCCAGAAACTCTGCCAAATCTCCCCAAAAAAATGGCCAGAAACTCACCCAAATCTCCCCAAAACATGGCCAGAAACTCACCCAAATCTCCCCAAAAACATGGCCAGAAACTCACCCAAATCTCCCCAAAAACATGGCCAGAAACTCACCCAAATCTCCCCAAAAACATGGTCAGAAACTCACCCAAATCTCCCCAAAAACATGGCCAGAAACTCACCCAAATCTCCCCCCAAAACATGGCCAGAAACTCACCCAAATCTCCCCAAAAACATGGCCAGAAGTTCACCCAAATCTCCCCAAAAACATGGCCAGAAACTCACCCAAATCTCCCCAAAAACATGGCCAGAAACTCACCCAAATCTCCCCAAAAAAATGGCCAGAAACTCTCCCAAATCTCCCCAAAAACATGGCCAGAAACTCACCCAAATCTCCCCAAAATAATGGCCAGAAACTCACCAAAATCTCCCCCCAAAAATGGTCAGAAAGTCACCCAAATCTCCCCCCAAAAATGGTCAGAAACTCACCCAAATCTCCCCCCAAAAAATGGCCAGAAACTCACCCAAATCTCCCCAAAAAAATGGTCAGAAACTCACCAAATCTCCCCAAAAACATGGTCAGAAACTCACCCAAATACTCACCCAAATCTCCCCAAAAACATGGCCAGAAACTCACCCAAATACTCACCCAAATCTCCCCAAAAACATGGCCAGAATCTCACCCAAATCTCCCCCCAAAAATGGCCAGAAACTCACCCAAATCTCCCCAATTAAATGGCCAGAAACTCACCAAATCTCCCCAAAAACATGGTCAGAAACTCACCCAAATACTCACCCAAATCTCCCCAAAAACATGGCCAGAAACTCACCCAAATCTCCCCAAAAACACGGTCAGAAACTCACCCAAATCTCCCCCCAAAAAATAGCCAGAAACTCACCCAAATCTCCCCCCAAAAAAATGGTCAGAAACTCACCCAAATCTCCCCAAAAATGGCCAGAAAGTCACCCAAACCTCCCAAAAAACATGGCCAGAAACTCACCCAAATCTCCCAAAAAAAATGGCCAGAAACTCACCCAAATCTCCCCAAAAACATGGTCAGAAACTCACCCAAATCTCCCCAAAAACATGGCCAGAAACTCACCCAAATCTCCCCAAAAACATGGTCAGAAACTCACCCAAATCTCCCCAAAAACATGGTCAGAAACTCACCCAAATCTCCCTAAAAATATGGTCAGAAACTCACCCAAATCTCCCTAAAAATATAGCCAGAAAGTCACCCAAATCTCCCCAAAAAAATGGCCAGAAACTCACCAAATCTCCCCAAAAACATGGACAGAAACTCACCCAAATACTCACCCAAATCTCCCCCAAAACATGGCCAGAAACTCACCCAAATCTCCCCAAAAACATGGCCAGAAACTCACCCAAATCTCCCCCAAAAATGGCCAGAAACTCACCCAAATCTCCCCAAAAAAATGGCCAGAAACTCACCCAAATCTCCCCAAAAATATACCCAGAAACTCACCCAAATCTCCCCAAAAAAATGGCCAGAAACTCACCCAAATCTCCCAAAAAAAATGGCCAGAAACTCACCCAAATCTCCCCAAAAACATGGCCAGAAACTCACCCAAATCTCCCCAAAAACATGGCCAGAAACTCACCCAAATCTTCCCAAAAAATGGCCAGAAACTCACCCAAATCTCCCCAAAAACATGGCCAGAAACTCACCCAAATCTCCCCCAAAAAATGGCCAGAAGCTCGCTCAAATCTCCCCAAAAATATAGCCAGAAACTCTGCCAAATCTCCCCAAAAAAATAGCCAGAAACTCACCCAAATCTCCCCCCAAAAATGGTCAGAAAGTCACCCAAATCTCCCCAAAAACATGGTCAGAAACTCACCCAAATCTCCCCCCAAAACATGGCCAGAAACTCACCCAAATCTCCCCAAAAACATGGCCAGAAACTCACCAAATCTCCCCAAAAAAATGGCCAGAAACTCACCAAATCTCCCCAAAAACATGGTCAGAAACTCACCCAAATACTCACCCAAATCTCCAGAAAAACATGGCCAGAAACTCACCCAAATCTCCCCAAAAAAATGGCCAGAAACTCGCCCAAATCTCCCCAAAAATATACCCAGAAACTCACCCAAATCTCCCCCCAAAAATGGCCAGAAACTCTCCCAAATCTCCCCAAAAAAATGGTCAGAAACTCACCCAAATCCCCCCCAAAAAATGGCCAGAAGCTCGTCCAAATCTCCCCAAAAATATAGCCAGAAACTCTGCCAAATCTCCCCAAAAAAATGGCCAGAAACTCACCCAAATCTCCCCAAAACATGGCCAGAAACTCACCCAAATCTCCCCAAAAACATGGCCAGAAACTCACCCAAATCTCACCAAAAACATGGCCAGAAACTCACCCAAATCTCCCCAAAAACATGGCCAGAAACTCATCCAAATCTCCCCCCAAAAAAATGGCCAGAAACTCACCGAAATCTCCCCCAAAAATGGCCAGAAACTCACCCAAATCTCCCCCAAAAATGGCCAGAAACTCACCCAAATCTCCCCAAAAACATGGCCAGAAACTCACCCAAATCTCCCCAAAAACATGGCCAGAAACTCACCCAAATCTCCCCCCAAAAATGGTCAGAAACTCACCCAAATCTCCCCCAAAACATGGCCAGAAACTCACCGAAATCTCCCCAAAAACATGGTCAGAAACTCACCCAAATCTCCCCAAAAACATGGCCAGAAACTCACCCAAATCTCCCCCCAAAAATGGCCAGAAACTCTCCCAAATCTCCCCAAAAAAATGGCCAGAAACTCACCCAAATCTCCCCAAAAACATGGTCAGAAACTCACCCAAATCCCCCCCAAAAAATGGCCAGAAACTCGTCCAAATCTCGCCAAAAATATAGCCAGAAACTCTGCCAAATCTCCCCAAAAAAATGGCCAGAAACTCACCCAAATCTCCCCAAAACATGGCCAGAAACTCACCCAAATCTCCCCAAAAACATGGCCAGAAACTCACCCAAATCTCCCCAAAAACATGGCCAGAAACTCACCCAAATCTCCCCAAAAACATGGTCAGAAACTCACCCAAATCTCCCCAAAAACATGGCCAGAAACTCACCCAAATCTCCCCCCAAAACATGGCCAGAAACTCACCCAAATCTCCCCAAAAACATGGCCAGAAGTTCACCCAAATCTCCCCAAAAACATGGCCAGAAACTCACCCAAATCTCCCCAAAAACATGGCCAGAAACTCACCCAAATCTCCCCAAAAAAATGGCCAGAAACTCTCCCAAATCTCCCCAAAAACATGGCCAGAAACTCACCCAAATCTCCCCAAAATAATGGCCAGAAACTCACCAAAATCTCCCCCCAAAAATGGTCAGAAAGTCACCCAAATCTCCCCCCAAAAATGGTCAGAAACTCACCCAAATCTCCCCCCAAAAAATGGCCAGAAACTCACCCAAATCTCCCCAAAAAAATGGTCAGAAACTCACCAAATCTCCCCAAAAACATGGTCAGAAACTCACCCAAATACTCACCCAAATCTCCCCAAAAACATGGCCAGAAACTCACCCAAATACTCACCCAAATCTCCCCAAAAACATGGCCAGAATCTCACCCAAATCTCCCCCCAAAAATGGCCAGAAACTCACCCAAATCTCCCCAATTAAATGGCCAGAAACTCACCAAATCTCCCCAAAAACATGGTCAGAAACTCACCCAAATACTCACCCAAATCTCCCCAAAAACATGGCCAGAAACTCACCCAAATCTCCCCAAAAACACGGTCAGAAACTCACCCAAATCTCCCCCCAAAAAATAGCCAGAAACTCACCCAAATCTCCCCCCAAAAAAATGGTCAGAAACTCACCCAAATCTCCCCAAAAATGGCCAGAAAGTCACCCAAACCTCCCAAAAAACATGGCCAGAAACTCACCCAAATCTCCCAAAAAAAATGGCCAGAAACTCACCCAAATCTCCCCAAAAACATGGTCAGAAACTCACCCAAATCTCCCCAAAAACATGGCCAGAAACTCACCCAAATCTCCCCAAAAACATGGTCAGAAACTCACCCAAATCTCCCCAAAAACATGGTCAGAAACTCACCCAAATCTCCCTAAAAATATGGTCAGAAACTCACCCAAATCTCCCTAAAAATATAGCCAGAAAGTCACCCAAATCTCCCCAAAAAAATGGCCAGAAACTCACCAAATCTCCCCAAAAACATGGACAGAAACTCACCCAAATACTCACCCAAATCTCCCCCAAAACATGGCCAGAAACTCACCCAAATCTCCCCAAAAACATGGCCAGAAACTCACCCAAATCTCCCCCAAAAATGGCCAGAAACTCACCCAAATCTCCCCAAAAAAATGGCCAGAAACTCACCCAAATCTCCCCAAAAATATACCCAGAAACTCACCCAAATCTCCCCAAAAAAATGGCCAGAAACTCACCCAAATCTCCCAAAAAAAATGGCCAGAAACTCACCCAAATCTCCCCAAAAACATGGCCAGAAACTCACCCAAATCTCCCCAAAAACATGGCCAGAAACTCACCCAAATCTTCCCAAAAAATGGCCAGAAACTCACCCAAATCTCCCCAAAAACATGGCCAGAAACTCACCCAAATCTCCCCCAAAAAATGGCCAGAAGCTCGCTCAAATCTCCCCAAAAATATAGCCAGAAACTCTGCCAAATCTCCCCAAAAAAATGGCCAGAAACTCACCCAAATCTCCCCAAAAACATGGCAAGAAACTCACCCAAATCTCCCCCCAAAAATGGCAAGAAACTCACCCAAATCTCCCCCCAAAAATGGTAAGAAATTCACCCAAATCTCCCCAAAAAAATGGCCAGAAACTTGCCCAAATCTCCCCAAAAACATGGTCAGAAACTCACCCAAATCTCCCCAAAAAAAAAACCAGAATCTCACCCAAATCTCCCAAAAAACAAGGCCAGAAACTCACCCAAATCTCCCCAAAAACATGGCCAGAAACTCACCCAAATCTCCCCAAAAACATGGTCAGAAACTCACCGAAATCTCCCCAAAAAAATGGCCAGAAACTCACCCAAATCTCCCCAAAAACATGGCCAGAAACTCACCCAAATCTCCCCAAAAACATGGTCAGAAACTCACCCAAATCGCCCCCCAAAACATGGCCAGAAACTCACCCAAATCTCCCCAAAAACATGGCCAGAACCTCACCCAAATCTCCCCAAAAACATGGCCAGAAACTCACCCAAATCTCCCCAAAAACATGGCCAGAAGTTCACCCAAATCTCCCCAAAAACATGGCCAGAAACTCACCCAAATCTCCCCAAAAACATGGCCAGAAACTCACCCAAATCTCCCCAAAAACATGGCCAGAAACTCATCCAAATCTCCCCGCAAAAATGGCCAGAAACTCACCCAAATCTCCCCAAAATAATGGCCAGAAACTCACCAAAATCTCCCCCCAAAAATGGTCAGGAACTCACCCAAATCTCCCCCCAAAAATGGTCAGAAAGTCACCCAAATCTCCCCCCAAAAATGGTCAGAAAGTCACCCAAATCTCCCCCCAAAAATGGTCAGAAACTCACCCAAATCTCCCCCCAAAAAAATGGCCAGAAACTCACCCAAATCTCCCCAATTAAATGGCCAGAAACTCACCAAATCTCCCCAAAAACATGGTCAGAAACTCACCCAAATACTCACCCAAATCTCCCCAAAAACATGGCCAGAAACTCACCCAAATCTCCCCAAAAACATGGCCAGAATCTCACCCAAATCTCCCCCCAAAAATGGCCAGAAACTCACCCAAATCTCCCCAATTAAATGGCCAGAAACTCACCAAATTTCCCCAAAAACATGGTCAGAAACTCACCCAAATACTTACCCAAATCTCCCCAAAAACATGGCCAGAAACTCACCCAAATCTCCCCAAAAACATGGTCAGAAACTCACCCAAATCTCCCCAAAAACATGGCCAGAAACTCACCCAAATCTCACCAAAAATTGGCCAGAAACTCACCCAAATCTCACCAAAAATTAGCCAGAAACTCACCCAAATCTCCCAAATAAAATGGCCAGAAACTCACCCAAATCTCCCCAAAAACATGGTCAGAAACTCACCCAAATCTCCCCCCAAAACATGGCCAGAAACTCACCCAAATCTCCCCAAAAACATGGTCAGAAACTCACCCAAATACGCACCCAAATCTCCCCAAAAAAATGGTCAGAAACTCTCCCAAATCTCTCCAAAAACACGGTCAGAAACTCACCCAAATCTCCCCCCAAAAAATAGCCAGAAACTCACCCAAATCTCCCCCCAAAAAAATGGCCAGAAACTCACCCAAATCTCCCCAAAAATGGCCAGAAAGTCACCCAAACCTCCCAAAAAACATGGCCAGAAACTCACCCAAATCTCCCAAAAAAAATGGCCAGAAACTCACCCAAATCTCCCCAAAAACATGGTCAGAAACTCACCCAAATCTCCCCAAAAACATGGTCAGAAACTCACCCAAATCTCCCCAAAAACATGGCCAGAAACTCACCCAAATCTCCCCAAAAACATGGTCAGAAACTCACCCAAATCTCCCTAAAAATATGGTCAGAAACTCACCCAAATCTCCCTAAAAATATAGCCAGAAAGTCACCCAAATCTCCCCAAAAAAATGGCCAGAAACTCACCAAATCTCCCCAAAAACATGGACAGAAACTCACCCAAATACTCACCCAAAACATGGCCAGAAACTCACCCAAATCTCCCCCAAAACATGGCCAGAAACTCACCCAAATCTCCCCCCAAAAATGGTCAGAAACTCACCCAAATCTCCCCCAAAAATGGCCAGAAACTCACCCAAATCTCCCCAAAAACATGGTCAGAAACTCACCCAAATCTCCCCAAAAACATGGCCAGAAACTCACCCAAATCTCCCCCCAAAAATGGCCAGAAACTCTCCCAAATCTCCCCAAAAACATGGCCAGAAACTCACCCAAATCTCCCCAAAAACATGGCCAGAAACTCACCCAAATCTCCCCAAAAACATGGCCAGAAACTCACCAAATCTCCCCAAAAACATGGCCAGAAACTCACCCAAATCTCCCCAAAAACATGGCCAGAAACTCACCCAAATCTCCCCAAAAACATGGCCAGAAACTCACCCAAATCTCCCCAAAAACATGGTCAGAAACTCACTCAAATCTCCCCCCAAAAATGGACAGAAACTCACCCAAATCTCCCCCAAAAATGGCCAGAAACTCACCCAAATCTCCCCCCAAAAATGGTAAGAAATTCACCCAAATCTCTCCAAAAAAATGGCCAGAAACTTGCCCAAATCTCCCCAAAAACATGGTCAGAAACTCACCCAAATCTCCCCAAAAAAAAAACCAGAATCTCACCCAAATCTCCCAAAAAACATGGCCAGAAACTCACCCAAATCTCCCCAAAAACATGGCCAGAAACTCACCGAAATCTCCCCAAAAAAATGGCCAGAAACTCACCCAAATCTCCCCAAAAACATGGCCAGAAACTCACCCAAATCTCCCCCCAAAACATGGTCAGAAACTCACCCAAATCGCCCCCCAAAACATGGCCAGAAACTCACCCAAATCTCCCCAAAAACATGGCCAGAAACTCACCCAAATCTCCCCCCAAAACATGGCCAGAAACTCACCCAAATCTCCCCAAAAACATGGCCAGAAACTCACCCAAATCTCCCCAAAAACATGGTCAGAAACTCATCCAAATCTCCCCGCAATAATGGCCAGAAACTCACCCAAATCTCCCCAAAATAATGGCCAGAAACTCACCAAAATCTCACCCCAAAAATGGTCAGGAACTCACCCAAATCTCCCCCCAAAAATGGTCGGAAAGTCACCCAAATCTCCCCCCAAAAATGGTCAGAAAGTCACCCAAATCTCCCCCCAAAAATGGTCAGAAACTCACCCAAATCTCCCCCCAAAAAAATGGCCAGAAACTCACCCAAATCTCCCCAAAAAAATGGTCAGAAACTCACCAAATCTCCCCAAAAACATGGTCAGAAACTCACCCAAATACTCACCCAAATCTCCCCAAAAACATGGCCAGAAACTCACCCAAATCTTCCCAAAAACATGGCCAGAAACTCACCCAAATCTCCCCAAAAAAATGGCCAGAAACTCACCCAAATCTCCCCCCAAAAATGGTAAGAAATTCACCCAAATCTCCCCAAAAAAATGGTCAGAAACTCACCCAAATCTCCCCAAAAACATGGTCAGAAACTCACCCAAATCTCCCCAAAAACATGGCCAGAAACTCACCCAAATCTCACCAAAAATTGGCCAGAAACTCACCCACATCTCCCAAAAAAAATGGCCAGAAACTCACCCAAATCTCCCCAAAAACATGGTCAGAAACTCACCCAAATCTCCCCCCAAAACATGGCCAGAAACTCACCCAAATCTCCCCAAAAACATGGCCAGAAGCTCACCCAAATCTCCCCAAAAACATGGCCAGAAACTCACCCAAATCTCCCCAAAAAAATGGCCAGAAACTCACCAAATCTCCCCAAAAACATGGTCAGAAACTCACCCAAATACTCACCCAAATCTCACCAAAAACATGGCCAGAAACTCACCCAAATCTCCCCAAAAACATGGCCAGAATCTCACCCAAATCTCCCCCCAAAAATGGCCAGAAACTCACCCAAATCTCCCCAATTAAATGGCCAGAAACTCACCAAATTTCCCCAAAAACATGGTCAGAAACTCACCCAAATACTCACCCAAATCTCCCCAAAAACATGGCCAGAAACTCACCCAAATCTCCCCAAAAACATGGTCAGAAACTCACCCAAATCTCCCCAAAAACATGGCCAGAAACTCACCCAAATCTCACCAAAAATTGGCCAGAAACTCACCCAAATCTCACCAAAAATTGGCCAGAAACTCACCCAAATCTCCCAAATAAAATGGCCAGAAACTCACCCAAATCTCCCCAAAAACATGGTCAGAAACTCACCCAAATCTCCCCCCAAAACATGGCCAGAAACTCACCCAAATCTCCCCCCAAAACATGGCCAGAAACTCACCCAAATCTCCCCAAAAACATGGTCAGAAACTCACCCAAATACTCACCCAAATCTCCCCAAAAACATGGTCAGAAACTCACCCAAATCTCCCCAAAAACACGGTCAGAAACTCACCCAAATCTCCCCACAAAAAATAGCCAGAAACTCACCCAAATCTCCCCCCAAAAAAATGGTCAGAAACTCACCCAAATCTCCCCAAAAATGGCCAGAAAGTCACCCAAACCTCCCAAAAAACATGGCCAGAAACTCACCCAAATCTCCCAAAAAAAATGGCCAGAAACTCACCCAAATCTCCCCAAAAACATGGTCAGAAACTCACCCAAATCTCCCCAAAAACATGGTCAGAAACTCACCCAAATCTCCCCAAAAACATGGCCAGAAACTCACCCAAATCTCCCCAAAAACATGGTCAGAAACTCACCCAAATCTCCCTAAAAATATGGTCAGAAACTCACCCAAATCTCCCTAAAAATATAGCCAGAAAGTCACCCAAATCTCCCCAAAAAAATGGCCAGAAACTCACCAAATCTCCCCAAAAACATGGACAGAAACTCACCCAAATACTCACCCAAATCTCCCCCAAAACATGGCCAGAAACTCACCCAAATCTCCCCAAAAACATGGCCAGAAACTCACCCAAATCTCCCCCCAAAAATGGTCAGAAACTCACCCAAATCTCCCCCAAAAATGGCCAGAAACTCAACCAAATCTCCCCAAAAACATGGTCAGAAACTCACCCAAATCTCCCCAAAAACATGGCCAGAAACTCACCCAAATCTCCCCCCAAAAATGGCCAGAAACTCTCCCAAATCTCCCCAAAAACATGGTCAGAAACTCACCCAAATCTCCCCAAAAACATGGCCAGAAACTCACCCAAATCTCCCCAAAAACATGGCCAGAAACTCACCAAATCTCCCCAAAAACATGGCCAGAAACTCACCCAAATCTCCCCAAAAACATGGCCAGAAACTCACCCAAATCTCCCCAAAAACATGGCCAGAAACTCACCCAAATCTCCCCCAAAAATGGCCAGAAACACACCCAAATCTCCCCAAAAACATGGTCAGAAACTCACTCAAATCTCCCCCCAAAAATGGACAGAAACTCACCCAAATCTCCCCCAAAAATGGCCAGAAACTCACCCAAATCTCCCCCAAAAATGGCCAGAAACTCACCCAAATCTCCCCAAAAATATACCCAGAAACTCTGCCAAATCTCCCCAAAAAAATGGCCAGAAACTCACCCAAATCTCCCCAAAAACATGGCCAGAAACTCACCCAAATCTCCCCAAAAACATGGCCAGAAACTCACCCAAATCTCCCCAAAAACATGGCCAGAACCTCACCCAAATCTCCCCAAAAACATGGCCAGAAACTCACCCAAATCTCCCCCCAAAAATGGTAAGAAATTCACCCAAATCTCCCCAAAAAAATGGTCAGAAACTCACCCAAATCTCCCCAAAAAAAAAACCAGAATCTCACCCAAATCTCCCAAAAAACATGGCCAGAAACTCACCCAAATCTCCCCAAAAACATGGCCAGAAACTCACCCAAATCTCCCCAAAAACATGGTCAGAAACTCACCGAAATCTCCCCAAAAAAATGGCCAGAAACTCACCCAAATCTCCCCAAAAAAATGGCCAGAAACTCACCCAAATCTCCCCAAAAACATGGTCAGAAACTCACCCAAATCTCCCCCCAAAACATGGCCAGAAACTCACCCAAATCTCCCCAAAAACATGGCCAGAACCTCACCCAAATCTCCCCAAAAACATGGCCAGAAACTCACCCAAATCTCCCCAAAAACATGGCCAGAAGTTCACCCAAATCTCCCCAAAAACATGGCCAGAAACTCACCCAAATCTCCCCAAAAACATGGCCAGAAACTCACCCAAATCTCCCCAAAAACATGGTCAGAAACTCACCCAAATCTCCCCAAAAAAATAGCCAGAAACTCACCGAAATCTCCCCAAAAACATGGCCAGAAACTCACCCAAATCTCCCCAAAATAATGGCCAGAAACTCACTAAAATCTCCCCCCAAAAATGGTCAGGAACTCACCCAAATCTCCCCCCAAAAATGGTCAGAAAGTCACCCAAATCTCCCCCCAAAAATGGTCAGAAAGTCACCCAAATCTCCCCCCAAAAATGGTCAGAAAGTCACCCAAATCTCCCCCCAAAAAAATGGCCAGAAACTCACCCAAATCTCCCCAAAAAAATGGTCAGAAACTCACCAAATCTCCCCAAAAACATGGTCAGAAACTCACCCAAATACTCACCCAAATCTCCCCAAAAACATGGCCAGAAACTCACCCAAATCTTCCCAAAAACATGGCCAGAAACTCACCCAAATCTCCCCAAAAAAATGGCCAGAAACTCACCCAAATCTCCCCCCAAAAATGGTAAGAAATTCACCCAAATCTCCCCAAAAAAATGGTCAGAAACTCACCCAAATCTCCCCAAAAACATGGTCAGAAACTCACCCAAATCTCCCCAAAAACATGGCCAGAAACTCACCCAAATCTCACCAAAAATTGGCCAGAAACTCACCCACATCTCCCAAAAAAAATGGCCAGAAACTCACCCAAATCTCCCCAAAAACATGGTCAGAAACTCACCCAAATCTCCCCCCAAAACATGGCCAGAAACTCACCCAAATCTCCCCAAAAACATGCCCAGAAGCTCACCCAAATCTCCCCAAAAACATGGCCAAAAACTCACCCAAATCTCCCCAAAAAAATGGCCAGAAACTCACCCAAATCTCCCCAAAAAAATGGCCAGAAACTCACCAAATCTCCCCAAAAACATGGTCAGAAACTCACCCAAATACTCACCCAAATCTCACCAAAAACATGGCCAGAAACTCACCCAAATCTCCCCAAAAACATGGCCAGAATCTCACCCAAATCTCCCCCCAAAAATAGCCAGAAACTCACTCAAATCTCCCCAATTAAATGGCCAGAAACTCACCAAATTTCCCCAAAAACATGGTCAGAAACTCACCCAAATACTCACCCAAATCTCCCCAAAAACATGGCCAGAAACTCACCCAAATCTCCCCAAAAAAATGGCAAGAAACTCACCAAATCTCCCCAAAAACATGGTCAGAAACTCACCCAAATACTCACCCAAATCTCACCAAAAACATGGCCAGAAACTCACCGAAATCTTACCCAAAAACATGGCCAGAATCTCACCCAAATCACCCCCTAAAAAGGGTCAGGAACTCACCCAAATCTCCCCCCAAAAATGGTCAGAAAGTCACCCAAATCTCCCCCCAAAAATGGTCAGAAAGTCACCCAAATCTCCCCCCAAAAACGGTCAGAAACTCACCCAAATCTCCCCCCAAAAATGGTCAGAAACTCACCCAAATCTCCCCAAAAACACGGTCAGAAACTCACCCAAATCTCCCCCAAAAAAATAGCCAGAAACTCATCCAAATCTCCCCCCAAAAAAATGGCCAGAAACTCACCCAAATCTCCCCCAAAAATGGCCAGAAACTCACCCAAATCTCCCCAAAAACATGGCCAGAAACTCACCCAAATCTCCCCAAAAACATGGCCAGAAACTCACCCAAATCTCCCCCCAAAAATGGCCAGAAACTCACCCAAATCTCCCCCAAAACATGGCCAGAAACTCACCGAAATCTCCCCAAAAACATGGTCAGAAACTCACCCAAATCTCCCCAAAAACATGGCCAGAAACTCACCCAAATCTCCCCCCAAAAATGGCCAGAAACTCTCCCAAATCTCCCCAAAAAAATGGCCAGAAACTCACCCAAATCCCCCCAAAAACATGGTCAGAAACTCAGCCAAATCTCCCCAAAAACATGGCCAGAAACTCACCAAATCTCCCCAAAAACATGGTCAGAAACTCACCCAAATACTCACCCAAATCTCACCAAAAACATGGCCAGAAACTCACCCAAATCTCCCCAAAAACATGGTCAGAAACTCACCCAAATCTCCCCCAAAAATGGCCAGAAACTCACCCAAATCACCCCAAAAACATGGTCAGAAACTCACCCAAATCTCCCCAAAAACATGGTCAGAAACTCACCCAAATCTCCCCCCAAAAATGGCCAGAAACTCTCCCAAATCTCCCCAAAAAAATGGCCAGAAACTCACCCAAATCTCCCCAAAAACATGGTCAGAAACTCACCCAAATCTCCCCAAAAAAATGGCCAGAAACTCACACAAATCTCCCCAAAAACATGGCCAGAAACTCACCCAAATCTCACCAAAAACATGGCCAGAAACTCTCCCAAATCTCCCCAAAAACATGGTCAGAAACTCATCCAAATCTCCCCAAAATAATGGCCAGAAACTCACCCAAATCTCCCCAAAAACATGGCCAGAAACTCACCCAAATCTCCCCCCAAAACATGGTCAGAAACTCACCCAAATCGCCCCCCAAAACATGGCCAGAAACTCACCCAAATCTCCCCAAAAACATGGCCAGAAACTCACCCAAATCTCCCCCCAAAACATGGCCAGAAACTCACCCAAATCTCCCCAAAAACATGGCCAGAAACTCACCCAAATCTCCCCAAAAACATGGTCAGAAACTCATCCAAATCTCCCCGCAATAATGGCCAGAAACTCACCCAAATCTCCCCAAAATAATGGCCAGAAACTCACCAAAATCTCACCCCAAAAATGGTCAGGAACTCACCCAAATCTCCCCCCAAAAATGGTCGGAAAGTCACCCAAATCTCCCCCCAAAAATGGTCAGAAAGTCACCCAAATCTCCCCCCAAAAATGGTCAGAAACTCACCCAAATCTCCCCCCAAAAAAATGGCCAGAAACTCACCCAAATCTCCCCAAAAAAATGGTCAGAAACTCACCAAATCTCCCCAAAAACATGGTCAGAAACTCACCCAAATACTCACCCAAATCTCCCCAAAAACATGGCCAGAAACTCACCCAAATCTTCCCAAAAACATGGCCAGAAACTCACCCAAATCTCCCCAAAAAAATGGCCAGAAACTCACCCAAATCTCCCCCCAAAAATGGTAAGAAATTCACCCAAATCTCCCCAAAAAAATGGTCAGAAACTCACCCAAATCTCCCCAAAAACATGGTCAGAAACTCACCCAAATCTCCCCAAAAACATGGCCAGAAACTCACCCAAATCTCACCAAAAATTGGCCAGAAACTCACCCACATCTCCCAAAAAAAATGGCCAGAAACTCACCCAAATCTCCCCAAAAACATGGTCAGAAACTCACCCAAATCTCCCCCCAAAACATGGCCAGAAACTCACCCAAATCTCCCCAAAAACATGGCCAGAAGCTCACCCAAATCTCCCCAAAAACATGGCCAGAAACTCACCCAAATCTCCCCAAAAAAATGGCCAGAAACTCACCAAATCTCCCCAAAAACATGGTCAGAAACTCACCCAAATACTCACCCAAATCTCACCAAAAACATGGCCAGAAACTCACCCAAATCTCCCCAAAAACATGGCCAGAATCTCACCCAAATCTCCCCCCAAAAATGGCCAGAAACTCACCCAAATCTCCCCAATTAAATGGCCAGAAACTCACCAAATTTCCCCAAAAACATGGTCAGAAACTCACCCAAATACTCACCCAAATCTCCCCAAAAACATGGCCAGAAACTCACCCAAATCTCCCCAAAAACATGGTCAGAAACTCACCCAAATCTCCCCAAAAACATGGCCAGAAACTCACCCAAATCTCACCAAAAATTGGCCAGAAACTCACCCAAATCTCACCAAAAATTGGCCAGAAACTCACCCAAATCTCCCAAATAAAATGGCCAGAAACTCACCCAAATCTCCCCAAAAACATGGTCAGAAACTCACCCAAATCTCCCCCCAAAACATGGCCAGAAACTCACCCAAATCTCCCCCCAAAACATGGCCAGAAACTCACCCAAATCTCCCCAAAAACATGGTCAGAAACTCACCCAAATACTCACCCAAATCTCCCCAAAAACATGGTCAGAAACTCACCCAAATCTCCCCAAAAACACGGTCAGAAACTCACCCAAATCTCCCCACAAAAAATAGCCAGAAACTCACCCAAATCTCCCCCCAAAAAAATGGTCAGAAACTCACCCAAATCTCCCCAAAAATGGCCAGAAAGTCACCCAAACCTCCCAAAAAACATGGCCAGAAACTCACCCAAATCTCCCAAAAAAAATGGCCAGAAACTCACCCAAATCTCCCCAAAAACATGGTCAGAAACTCACCCAAATCTCCCCAAAAACATGGTCAGAAACTCACCCAAATCTCCCCAAAAACATGGCCAGAAACTCACCCAAATCTCCCCAAAAACATGGTCAGAAACTCACCCAAATCTCCCTAAAAATATGGTCAGAAACTCACCCAAATCTCCCTAAAAATATAGCCAGAAAGTCACCCAAATCTCCCCAAAAAAATGGCCAGAAACTCACCAAATCTCCCCAAAAACATGGCCAGAAACTCACCCAAATCTCCCCCCAAAAATGGTCAGAAACTCACCCAAATCTCCCCCAAAAATGGCCAGAAACTCAACCAAATCTCCCCAAAAACATGGTCAGAAACTCACCCAAATCTCCCCAAAAACATGGCCAGAAACTCACCCAAATCTCCCCCCAAAAATGGCCAGAAACTCTCCCAAATCTCCCCAAAAACATGGTCAGAAACTCACCCAAATCTCCCCAAAAACATGGCCAGAAACTCACCCAAATCTCCCCAAAAACATGGCCAGAAACTCACCAAATCTCCCCAAAAACATGGCCAGAAACTCACCCAAATCTCCCCCAAAAATGGCCAGAAACTCACCCAAATCTCCCCAAAAACATGGCCAGAAACTCACCCAAATCTCCCCCAAAAATGGCCAGAAACACACCCAAATCTCCCCAAAAACATGGTCAGAAACTCACTCAAATCTCCCCCCAAAAATGGACAGAAACTCACCCAAATCTCCCCCAAAAATGGCCAGAAACTCACCCAAATCTCCCCAAAAAAATGGCAAGAAACTCACCCAAATCTCCCCAAAAATATACCCAGAAACTCACCCAAATCTCCCCAAAAAAATGGCCAGAAACTCACCCAAATCTCCCCAAAAACATGGCCAGAAACTCACCCAAATCTCCCCAAAAACATGGCCAGAAACTCACCCAAATCTTCCCAAAAAATGGCCAGAAACTCACCCAAATCTCCCCAAAAACATGGCCAGAAACTCACCCAAATCTCCCCAAAAACATGGCCAGAAACTCACCAAATCTCCCCAAAAACATGGCCAGAAACTCACCCAAATCTCCCCAAAAACATGGCCAGAAACTCACCCAAATCTCCCCAAAAACATGGCCAGAAACTCACCCAAATCTCCCCCAAAAATGGCCAGAAACACACCCAAATCTCCCCAAAAACATGGTCAGAAACTCACTCAAATCTCCCCCCAAAAATGGACAGAAACTCACCCAAATCTCCCCCAAAAATGGCCAGAAACTCACCCAAATCTCCCCCAAAAATGGCCAGAAACTCACCCAAATCTCCCCAAAAATATACCCAGAAACTCTGCCAAATCTCCCCAAAAAAATGGCCAGAAACTCACCCAAATCTCCCCAAAAACATGGCCAGAAACTCACCCAAATCTCCCCAAAAACATGGCCAGAAACTCACCCAAATCTCCCCAAAAACATGGCCAGAACCTCACCCAAATCTCCCCAAAAACATGGCCAGAAACTCACCCAAATCTCCCCCCAAAAATGGTAAGAAATTCACCCAAATCTCCCCAAAAAAATGGTCAGAAACTCACCCAAATCTCCCCAAAAAAAAAACCAGAATCTCACCCAAATCTCCCAAAAAACATGGCCAGAAACTCACCCAAATCTCCCCAAAAACATGGCCAGAAACTCACCCAAATCTCCCCAAAAACATGGTCAGAAACTCACCGAAATCTCCCCAAAAAAATGGCCAGAAACTCACCCAAATCTCCCCAAAAAAATGGCCAGAAACTCACCCAAATCTCCCCAAAAACATGGTCAGAAACTCACCCAAATCTCCCCCCAAAACATGGCCAGAAACTCACCCAAATCTCCCCAAAAACATGGCCAGAACCTCACCCAAATCTCCCCAAAAACATGGCCAGAAACTCACCCAAATCTCCCCAAAAACATGGCCAGAAGTTCACCCAAATCTCCCCAAAAACATGGCCAGAAACTCACCCAAATCTCCCCAAAAACATGGCCAGAAACTCACCCAAATCTCCCCAAAAACATGGTCAGAAACTCACCCAAATCTCCCCAAAAAAATAGCCAGAAACTCACCGAAATCTCCCCAAAAACATGGCCAGAAACTCACCCAAATCTCCCCAAAATAATGGCCAGAAACTCACTAAAATCTCCCCCCAAAAATGGTCAGGAACTCACCCAAATCTCCCCCCAAAAATGGTCAGAAAGTCACCCAAATCTCCCCCCAAAAATGGTCAGAAAGTCACCCAAATCTCCCCCCAAAAATGGTCAGAAAGTCACCCAAATCTCCCCCCAAAAAAATGGCCAGAAACTCACCCAAATCTCCCCAAAAAAATGGTCAGAAACTCACCAAATCTCCCCAAAAACATGGTCAGAAACTCACCCAAATACTCACCCAAATCTCCCCAAAAACATGGCCAGAAACTCACCCAAATCTTCCCAAAAACATGGCCAGAAACTCACCCAAATCTCCCCAAAAAAATGGCCAGAAACTCACCCAAATCTCCCCCCAAAAATGGTAAGAAATTCACCCAAATCTCCCCAAAAAAATGGTCAGAAACTCACCCAAATCTCCCCAAAAACATGGTCAGAAACTCACCCAAATCTCCCCAAAAACATGGCCAGAAACTCACCCAAATCTCACCAAAAATTGGCCAGAAACTCACCCACATCTCCCAAAAAAAATGGCCAGAAACTCACCCAAATCTCCCCAAAAACATGGTCAGAAACTCACCCAAATCTCCCCCCAAAACATGGCCAGAAACTCACCCAAATCTCCCCAAAAACATGGCCAGAAACTCACCCAAATCTCCCCAAAAACATGCCCAGAAGCTCACCCAAATCTCCCCAAAAACATGGCCAAAAACTCACCCAAATCTCCCCAAAAAAATGGCCAGAAACTCACCCAAATCTCCCCAAAAAAATGGCCAGAAACTCACCAAATCTCCCCAAAAACATGGTCAGAAACTCACCCAAATACTCACCCAAATCTCACCAAAAACATGGCCAGAAACTCACCCAAATCTCCCCAAAAACATGGCCAGAATCTCACCCAAATCTCCCCCCAAAAATAGCCAGAAACTCACTCAAATCTCCCCAATTAAATGGCCAGAAACTCACCAAATTTCCCCAAAAACATGGTCAGAAACTCACCCAAATACTCACCCAAATCTCCCCAAAAACATGGCCAGAAACTCACCCAAATCTCCCCAAAAAAATGGCAAGAAACTCACCAAATCTCCCCAAAAACATGGTCAGAAACTCACCCAAATACTCACCCAAATCTCACCAAAAACATGGCCAGAAACTCACCGAAATCTTACCCAAAAACATGGCCAGAATCTCACCCAAATCACCCCCTAAAAAGGGTCAGGAACTCACCCAAATCTCCCCCCAAAAATGGTCAGAAAGTCACCCAAATCTCCCCCCAAAAATGGCCAGAAACTCTCCCAAATCTCCCCAAAAAAATGGCCAGAAACTCACCCAAATCCCCCCAAAAACATGGTCAGAAACTCAGCCAAATCTCCCCAAAAACATGGCCAGAAACTCACCAAATCTCCCCAAAAACATGGTCAGAAACTCACCCAAATACTCACCCAAATCTCACCAAAAACATGGCCAGAAACTCACCCAAATCTCCCCAAAAACATGGTCAGAAACTCACCCAAATCTCCCCCAAAAATGGCCAGAAACTCACCCAAATCACCCCAAAAACATGGTCAGAAACTCACCCAAATCTCCCCAAAAACATGGTCAGAAACTCACCCAAATCTCCCCCCAAAAATGGCCAGAAACTCTCCCAAATCTCCCCAAAAAAATGGCCAGAAACTCACCCAAATCTCCCCAAAAACATGGTCAGAAACTCACCCAAATCTCCCCAAAAAAATGGCCAGAAACTCACACAAATCTCCCCAAAAACATGGCCAGAAACTCACCCAAATCTCACCAAAAACATGGCCAGAAACTCTCCCAAATCTCCCCAAAAACATGGTCAGAAACTCATCCAAATCTCCCCAAAATAATGGCCAGAAACTCACCCAAATCTCCCCCCAAAAATGGTCAGGAACTCACCCAAATCTCCCCCCCAAAATGGTCAGAAACTCACCCAAATCTCCCCCCAAAAATGGTCAGAAACTCACCCAAATCTCCCCCCAAAAATGGTCAGAAACTAATCCAAATCTCCCCCAAAAACATGGCCACCTTCTCACCCAAATCTCCCCAAAAAATTATCAGAAACTCACCCAAATCCCCCCCAAAAAAATAGCCAGAAACTCATCCAAATCTCCCCCCAAAAAATGGTCAGAAACTCACCCAAATCTCCCCCAAAAATGGCCAGAAACTCACCCAAATCTCCCCAAAAACATGACCAGAAACTCACCCAAATCTCCCCAAAAACATGGCCAGAAACTCACCCAAATCTCCCCAAAAACATGGCCAGAAACTCACTCAAATGTCCCCAAAAACATGGCCAGAAACTCAACCAAATGTCCCCAAAAACATGGCCAGAAACTCACCCAAATGTCCCCAAAAACAAGGCCAGAAACTCACCCAAATCTCCCCAAAAACATGGCCAGAAACTCACCCAAATCTCCCCAAAAACAGGGCCAGAAACTCACCCAAATCTCCCCAAAAATATACCCAGAAACTCACCCAAATCTCCCCAAAAAAATGGCCAGAAACTCACCAAATCTCCCCAAAAACATGGCCAGAAACTCACCCAAATACTCACCCAAATCTCCCCAAAAACATGGCCAGAAACTCACCCAAATCTCCCCCCAAAAATGGCCAGAAACTCACCCAAATCTCGCCCCAAAAATGGCAAGAAACTCACCCAAATCTCCCCCCAAAAATGGTAAGAAATTCACCCAAATCTCCCCAAAAAAATGGCCAGAAACTCACCCAAATCTCCCCAAAAACATGGCCAGAAACTCACCCATATCTCCTCAAAAAAATAGCCAGAAACTCACCCAAATCTCCCCAAAAACATGGTCAGAAACTCGCCCAAATCTCCCCAAAAAAATGGTCAGAAACTCGCCCAAATCTCCCCAAAAAAATGGCCAGAAACTCACCCAAATCTCCCCAAAAAAATGGCCAGAAACTCACCCAAATCTCCCCAAAAAAATGGCCAGAAACTCACCCAAATCTCCCCAAAAACATGGCCAGAACCTCACCCAAATCTCCCCAAAAACATGGCCAGAAACTCACCCAAATCTCCCCAAAAACATGGCCAGAAGTTCACCCAAATCTCCCCAAAAACATGGCCAGAAACTCACCCAAATCTCCCCAAAAACATGGCCAGAAACTCACCCAAATCTCCCCAAAAACATGGTCAGAAACTCACCCAAATCTCCCCAAAAAAATAGCCAGAAACTCACCGAAATCTCCCCAAAAACATGGCCAGAAACTCATCCAAATCTCCCCGCAAAAATGGCCAGAAACTCTCCCAAATCTCCCCAAAAACATGGCCAGAAACTCACCCAAATCTCCCCAAAATAATGGCCAGAAACTCACTAAAATCTCCCCCCAAAAATGGTCAGGAACTCACCCAAATCTCCCCCCAAAAATGGTCAGAAAGTCACCCAAATCTCCCCCCAAAAATGGTCAGAAAGTCACCCAAATCTCCCCCCAAAAATGGTCAGAAACTCACCCAAATCTCCCCCCAAAAAAATGGCCAGAAACTCACCCAAATCTCCCCCCAAAAATGGTCAGAAACTCACCAAATCTCCCCAAAAACATGGTCAGAAACTCACCCAAATACTCACCCAAATCTCCCCAAAAACATGGCCAGAAACTCACCCAAATCTTCCCAAAAACATGGCCAGAAACTCACCCAAATCTCCCCAAAAAAATGGCCAGAAACTCACCCAAATCTCCCCCCAAAAATGGTAAGAAATTCACCCAAATCTCCCCAAAAAAATGGTCAGAAACTCACCCAAATCTCCCCAAAAACATGGCCAGAAACTCACCCAAATCTCCCCAAAAACATGGCCAGAAACTCACCCAAATCTCACCAAAAATTGGCCAGAAACTCACCCACATCTCCCAAAAAAAATGGCCAGAAACTCACCCAAATCTCCCCAAAAACATGGCCAGAAACTCACCCAAATCTCCCCAAAAACATGGCCAAAAACTCACCCAAATCTCCCCAAAAAAATGGCCAGAAACTCACCCAAATCTCCCCAAAAAAATGGCCAGAAACTCACCAAATCTCCCCAAAAACATGGTCAGAAACTCACCCAAATACTCACCCAAATCTCACCAAAAACATGGCCAGAAACTCACCCAAATCTCCCCAAAAACATGGCCAGAATCTCACCCAAATCTCCCCAAAAAAATGGACAGAAACTCACCCAAATCTCCCCAAAAAAATGGACAGAAACTCACCCAAATCTCCCCAAAAACATGGTCAGAAACTCACCCAAATCTCCCCCCAAAACATGGCCAGAAACTCACCCAAATCTCCCCAAAAACATGGCCAGAAACTCACCAAATCTCCCCAAAAAAATGGCCAGAAACTCACCAAATCTCCCCAAAAACATGGTCAGAAACTCACCCAAATACTCACCCAAATCTCCCCAAAAACATGGCCAGAAACTCACCCAAATCTCCCCAAAAAAATGGCCAGAAACTCGCCCAAATCTCCCCAAAACTATACCCAGAAACTCACCCAAATCTCCCCCCAAAAATGGCCAGAAACTCTCCCAAATCTCCCCAAAAAAATGGTCAGAAACTCACCCAAATCCCCCCCAAAAAATGGCCAGAAGCTCGTCCAAATCTCCCCAAAAATATAGCCAGAAACTCTGGCAAATCTCCCCAAAAAAATGGCCAGAAACTCACCCAAATCTCCCCAAAACATGGCCAGAAACTCACCCAAATCTCCCCAAAAACATGGCTAGAAACTCACCCAAATCTCACCAAAAACATGGCCAGAAACTCACCCAAATCTCCCCCAAAACATGGCCAGAAACTCATCCAAATCTCCCCCCAAAAAAATGGCCAGAAACTCACCGAAATCTCCCCCAAAAATGGTCAGAAACTCACCCAAATCTCCCCCAAAAATGGCCAGAAACTCACCCAAATCTCCCCAAAAATATACCCAGAAACTCACCCAAATCTCCCCAAAAAAATGGCCAGAAACTCACCAAATCTCCCCAAAAACATGGCCAGAAACTCACCCAAATACTCACCCAAATCTCCCCAAAAACATGGCCAGAAACTCACCCAAATCTCCCCCCAAAAATGGCCAGAAACTCACCCAAATCTCGCCCCAAAAATGGCAAGAAACTCACCCAAATCTCCCCCCAAAAATGGTAAGAAATTCACCCAAATCTCCCCAAAAAAATGGCCAGAAACTCACCCAAATCTCCCCAAAAACATGGCCAGAAACTCACCTATATCTCCTCAAAAAAATAGCCAGAAACTCACCCAAATCTCCCCAAAAACATGGTCAGAAACTCGCCCAAATCTCCCCAAAAAAATGGTCAGAAACTCGCCCAAATCTCCCCAAAAAAATGGCCAGAAACTCACCCAAATCTCCCCAAAAAAATGGCCAGAAACTCACCCAAATCTCCCCAAAAAAATGGCCAGAAACTCACCCAAATCTCCCCAAAAACATGGCCAGAACCTCACCCAAATCTCCCCAAAAACATGGCCAGAAACTCACCCAAATCTCCCCAAAAACATGGCCAGAAGTTCACCCAAATCTCCCCAAAAACATGGCCAGAAACTCACCCAAATCTCCCCAAAAACATGGCCAGAAACTCACCCAAATCTCCCCAAAAACATGGTCAGAAACTCACCCAAATCTCCCCAAAAAAATAGCCAGAAACTCACCGAAATCTCCCCAAAAACATGGCCAGAAACTCATCCAAATCTCCCCGCAAAAATGGCCAGAAACTCTCCCAAATCTCCCCAAAAACATGGCCAGAAACTCACCCAAATCTCCCCAAAATAATGGCCAGAAACTCACTAAAATCTCCCCCCAAAAATGGTCAGGAACTCACCCAAATCTCCCCCCAAAAATGGTCAGAAAGTCACCCAAATCTCCCCCCAAAAATGGTCAGAAAGTCACCCAAATCTCCCCCCAAAAATGGTCAGAAACTCACCCAAATCTCCCCCCAAAAAAATGGCCAGAAACTCACCCAAATCTCCCCAAAAAAATGGTCAGAAACTCACCAAATCTCCCCAAAAACATGGTCAGAAACTCACCCAAATACTCACCCAAATCTCCCCAAAAACATGGCCAGAAACTCACCCAAATCTTCCCAAAAACATGGCCAGAAACTCACCCAAATCTCCCCAAAAAAATGGCCAGAAACTCACCCAAATCTCCCCCCAAAAATGGTAAGAAATTCACCCAAATCTCCCCAAAAAAATGGTCAGAAACTCACCCAAATCTCCCCAAAAACATGGTCAGAAACTCACCCAAATCTCCCCAAAAACATGGCCAGAAACTCACCCAAATCTCACCAAAAATTGGCCAGAAACTCACCCACATCTCCCAAAAAAAATGGCCAGAAACTCACCCAAATCTCCCCAAAAACATGGTCAGAAACTCACCCAAATCTCCCCCCAAAACATGGCCAGAAACTCACCCAAATCTCCCCAAAAACATGGCCAGAAGCTCACCCAAATCTCCCCAAAAACATGGCCAAAAACTCACCCAAATCTCCCCAAAAAAATGGCCAGAAACTCACCCAAATCTCCCCAAAAAAATGGCCAGAAACTCACCAAATCTCCCCAAAAACATGGTCAGAAACTCACCCAAATACTCACCCAAATCTCACCAAAAACATGGCCAGAAACTCACCCAAATCTCTCCAAAAACATGGCCAGAATCTCACCCAAATCTCCCCCCAAAAATAGCCAGAAACTCACTCAAATCTCCCCAAATAAATGGCCAGAAACTCACCAAATTTCCCCAAAAACATGGTCAGAAACTCACCCAAATACTCAACCAAATCTCCCCAAAAACATGGCCAGAAACTCACCCAAATCTCCCCAAAAAAATGGCAAGAAACTCATCAAATCTCCCCAAAAACATGGTCAGAAACTCACCCAAATACTCACCCAAATCTCACCAAAAACATGGCCAGAAACTCACCGAAATCTTACCCAAAAACATGGCCAGAATCTCACCCAAATCACCCCCTAAAAATGGTCAGGAACTCACCCAAATCTCCCCCCAAAAATGGTCAGAAAGTCACCCAAATCTCCCCCCAAAAATGGTCAGAAAGTCACCCAAATCTCCCCCCAAAAATGGTCAGAAACTCACCCAAATCTCCCCCCAAAAATGGTCAGAAACTCACCCAAATCTCCCCAAAAACACGGTCAGAAACTCACCCAAATCTCCCCCAAAAAAATAGCCAGAAACTCATCCAAATCTCCCCCCCAAAAAATGGCCAGAAACTCACCCAAATCTCCCCCAAAAATGGCCAGAAACTCACCCAAATCTCCCCAAAAACATGGCCAGAAACTCACCCAAATCTCCCCAAAAACATGGTCAGAAACTCACCCAAATCTCCCCCCAAAAATGGTCAGAAACTCACCCAAATCTCCCCCAAAACATGGCCAGAAACTCACCGAAATCTCCCCAAAAACATGGTCAGAAACTCACCCAAATCTCCCCAAAAACATGGCCAGAAACTCACCCAAATCTCCCCCCAAAAATGGCCAGAAACTCTCCCAAATCTCCCCAAAAAAATGGCCAGAAACTCACCCAAATCCCCCCAAAAACATGGTCAGAAACTCAGCCAAATCTCCCCAAAAACATGGCCAGAAACTCACCAAATCTCCCCAAAAACATGGTCAGAAACTCACCCAAATACTCACCCAAATCTCACCAAAAACATGGCCAGAAACTCACCCAAATCTCCCCAAAAACATGGTCAGAAACTCACCCAAATCTCCCCCAAAAATGGCCAGAAACTCACCCAAATCACCCCAAAAACATGGTCAGAAACTCACCCAAATCTCCCCAAAAACATGGTCAGAAACTCACCCAAATCTCCCCCCAAAAATGGCCAGAAACTCTCCCAAATCTCCCCAAAAAAATAGCCAGAAACTCACCCAAATCTCCCCAAAAACATGGTCAGAAACTCACCCAAATCCCCCCCAAAAAAATAGCCAGAAACTCATCCAAATCTCCCCCCAAAAAATGGCCAGAAACTCACCCAAATCTCCCCCAAAAATGGCCAGAAACTCACCCAAATCTCCCCAAAAACATGACCAGAAACTCACCCAAATCTCCCCAAAAACATGGCCAGAAACTCACCCAAATCTCCCCAAAAACATGGCCAGAAACTCACTCAAATGTCCCCAAAAACATGGCCAGAAACTCAACCAAATGTCCCCAAAAACATGGCCAGAAACTCACCCAAATGTCCCCAAAAACAAGGCCAGAAACTCACCCAAATCTCCCCAAAAACATGGCCAGAAACTCACCCAAATCTCCCCAAAAACAGGGCCAGAAACTCACCCAAATCTCCCCAAAAATATACCCAGAAACTCACCCAAATCTCCCCAAAAAAATGGCCAGAAACTCACCAAATCTCCCCAAAAACATGGCCAGAAACTCACCCAAATACTCACCCAAATCTCCCCAAAAACATGGCCAGAAACTCACCCAAATCTCCCCCCAAAAATGGCCAGAAACTCACCCAAATCTCGCCCCAAAAATGGCAAGAAACTCACCCAAATCTCCCCCCAAAAATGGTAAGAAATTCACCCAAATCTCCCCAAAAAAATGGCCAGAAACTCACCCAAATCTCCCCAAAAACATGGCCAGAAACTCACCCATATCTCCTCAAAAAAATAGCCAGAAACTCACCCAAATCTCCCCAAAAACATGGTCAGAAACTCGCCCAAATCTCCCCAAAAAAATGGCCAGAAACTCACCCAAATCTCCCCAAAAAAATGGCCAGAAACTCACCCAAATCTCCCCAAAAAAATGGCCAGAAACTCACCCAAATCTCACCAAAAACATGGCCAGAAACTCTCCCAAATCTCCCCAAAAACATGGTCAGAAACTCATCCAAATCTCCCCAAAATAATGGCCAGAAACTCACCCAAATCTCCCCCCAAAACATGGCCAGAAACTCACCCAAATCTCCCCAAAAACATGGCCAGAAACTCACCAAATCTCCCCAAAAAAATGGCCAGAAACTCACCAAATCTCCCCAAAAACATGGTCAGAAACTCACCCAAATACTCACCCAAATCTCCCCAAAAACATGGCCAGAAACTCACCCAAATCTCCCCAAAAAAATGGCCAGAAACTCGCCCAAATCTCCCCAAAACTATACCCAGAAACTCACCCAAATCTCCCCCCAAAAATGGCCAGAAACTCTCCCAAATCTCCCCAAAAAAATGGTCAGAAACTCACCCAAATCCCCCCCAAAAAATGGCCAGAAGCTCGTCCAAATCTCCCCAAAAATATAGCCAGAAACTCACCCAAATCTCCCCAAAACATGGCCAGAAACTCACCCAAATCTCCCCAAAAACATGGCTAGAAACTCACCCAAATCTCACCAAAAACATGGCCAGAAACTCACCCAAATCTCCCCAAAAACATGGCCAGAAACTCTCCCAAATCTCCCCCCAAAAAAATGGCCAGAAACTCACCGAAATCTCCCCCAAAAATGGTCAGAAACTCACCCAAATCTCCCCCAAAAATGGCCAGAAACTCACCCAAATCTCCCCAAAAACATGGCCAGAAACTCACCCAAATCTCCCCAAAAACATGGCCAGAAACTCACCCAAATCTCCCCCCAAAAATGGTCAGAAACTCACCCAAATCTCCCCCAAAACATGGCCAGAAACTCACCGAAATCTCCCCAAAAACATGGTCAGAAACTCACCCAAATCACCCCAAAAACATGGTCAGAAACTCACCCAAATCTCCCCCCAAAAATGGCCAGAAACTCTCCCAAATCTCCCCAAAAAAATGGCCAGAAACTCACCCAAATCTCCCCAAAAACATGGTCAGAAACTCAGCCAAATCTCCCCAAAAACATGGCCAGAAACTCACCAAATCTCCCCAAAAACATGGTCAGAAACTCACCCAAATACTCACCCAAATCTCACCAAAAACATGGCCAGAAACTCACCCAAATCTCCCCAAAAACATGGTCAGAAACTCACCCAAATCTCTCCCAAAAATGGCCAGAAACTCACCCAAATCACCCCAAAAACATGGTCAGAAACTCACCCAAATCCCCCCCAAAAAATGGCCAGAAGCTCGTCCAAATCTCGCCAAAAATATAGCCAGAAACTCTGCCAAATCTCCCCAAAAAAATGGCCAGAAACTCACCCAAATCTCCCCAAAACATGGCCAGAAACTCACCCAAATCTCCCCAAAAACATGGCCAGAAACTCACCCAAATCTCACCAAAAACATGGCCAGAAACTCACCCAAATCTCCCCCCAAAAATGGCAAGAAACTCACCCAAATCTCCCCCCAAAAATGGTAAGAAATTCACCCAAATCTCCCCAAAAAAACGGCCAGAAACTTGCCCAAATCTCCCCAAAAACATGGTCAGAAACTCACCCAAATCTCCCCAAAAAAAAAACCAGAATCTCACCCAAATCTCCCCAAAAACATGGCCAGAAACTCACCCAAATCTCCCCAAAAACATGGCCAGAAACTCACCCAAATCTCCCCAAAAACATGGTCAGAAACTCACCCAAATCTCCCCAAAAACATGGCCAGAAACTCACCCAAATCTCCCCCCAAAACATGGCCAGAAACTCACCCAAATCTCCCCAAAAACATGGCCAGAAGTTCACCCAAATCTCCCCCCAAAAATGGCCAGAAACTCACCCAAATCTCCCCAAAAACATGGCCAGAAACTCACCCAAATCTCCCCAAAAACATGGCCAGAAACTCATCCAAATCTCCCCAAAAAAATGGCCAGAAACTCTCCCAAATCTCCCCAAAAACATGGCCAGAAACTCACCCAAATCTCCCCAAAATAATGGCCAGAAACTCACCAAAATCTCCCCCCAAAAATGGTCAGAAAGTCACCCAAATCTCCCCCCAAAAATGGTCAGAAACTCACCCAAATCTCCCCCCAAAAAAATGGCCAGAAACTCACCAAATCTCCCCAAAAACATGGTCAGAAACTCACCCAAATACTCACCCAAATCTCCCCAAAAACATGGCCAGAAACTCACCCAAATCTCCCCAAAAACATGGTCAGAAACTCACCCAAATCTGCCCGAAATATGGTCATAAACTCACCCAAATCTCCCCAAAAAAATGGCCAGAAACTCACCCAAATCTTCCCAAAAACATGGCCAGAAACTCACCCAAATCTCCCCAAAAAAATGGCCAGAAACTCACCCAAATCTCCCCCCAAAAATGGTAAGAAATTCACCCAAATCTCCCCAAAAAAATGGTCAGAAACTCACCCAAATCTCCCCAAAAACATGGTCAGAAACTCACCCAAATCTCCCCAAAAACATGGCCAGAAACTCACCCAAATCTCACCAAAAATTGGCCAGAAACTCACCCAAATCTCCCAAATAAAATGGCCAGAAACTCACCCAAATCTCCCCAAAAACATGGCCAGAAACTCACCCAAATCTCCCCCCAAAACATGGCCAGAAACTCACCCAAATCTCCCCAAAAACATGGCCAGAAGCTCACCCAAATCTCCCCAAAAACATGGCCAGAAACTCACCCAAATCTCCCCAAAAAAATGGCCAGAAACTCACCCAAATCTCCCCAAATAAATGACCAGAAACTCACCAAATCACCCCAAAAACATGGTCAGAAACTCACCCAAATACTCACCCAAATCTCACCAAAAACATGGCCAGAAACTCACCCAAATCTCCCCAAAAACATGGCCAGAATCTCACCCAAATCTCCCCCCAAAAATGGCCAGAAACTCACCCAAATCTCCCCAATTAAATGGCCAGAAACTCACCAAATCTCCCCAAAAACATGGTCAGAAACTCACCCAAATAATCACCCAAATCTCCCCAAAAACATGGCCAGAAACTCACCCAAATCTCCCCAAAAACACGGTCAGAAACTCACCCAAATCTCCCCCCAAAAAATAGCCAGAAACTCACCCAAATCTCCCCCCAAAAAAATGGTCAGAAACTCACCCAAATCTCCCAAAAAAAATGGCCAGAAACTCACCCAAATCTCCCAAAAAAAATGGCCAGAAACTCACCCAAATCTCCCCAAAAACATGGTCAGAAACTCACCCAAATCTCCCCAAAAACATGGCCAGAAACTCACCCAAATCTCCCCAAAAACATGGCCAGAAACTCACCCAAATCTCCCCAAAAACATGGTCAGAAACTCACCCAAATCTCCCTAAAAATATGGTCAGAAACTCACCCAAATCTCCCTAAAAATATAGCCAGAAAGTCACCCAAATCTCCCCAAAAAAATGGCCAGAAACTCACCAAATCTCCCCAAAAACATGGACAGAAACTCACCCAAATACTCACCCAAATCTCCCCCAAAACATGGCCAGAAACTCACCCAAATCTCCCCAAAAACATGGTCAGAAACTCACCCAAATCTCCCCAAAAACATGGCCAGAAACTCACCCAAATCTCCCCCCAAAAATGGCCAGAAACTCTCCCAAATCTCCCCAAAAACATGGCCAGAAACTCACCCAAATCTCCCCAAAAACATGGCCAGAAACTCACCCAAATCTCCCCAAAAACACGGCCAGAAACTCACCAAATCTCCCCAAAAACATGGCCAGAAACTCACCCAAATCTCCCCAAAAACATGGCCAGAAACTCACCCAAATCTCCCCAAAAACATGGCCAGAAACTCACCCAAATCTCCCCCAAAAATGGCCAGAAACACACCCAAATCTCCCCAAAAACATGGTCAGAAACTCACTCAAATCTCCCCCCAAAAATGGACAGAAACTCACCCAAATCTCCCCAAAAATGGCCAGAAACTCACCCAAATCTCCCCAAAAAAATGGCCAGAAACTCACCCAAATCTCCCCAAAAATATACCCAGAAACTCACCCAAATCTCCCCAAAAAAATGGCCAGAAACTCACCCAAATCTCCCCAAAAAAATGGCCAGAAACTCACCCAAATCTCCCCAAAAACATGGCCAGAAACTCACCCAAATCTCCCCAAAAAAATGGCCAGAAACTCACCCAAATCTCCCCCAAAAAATGGCCAGAAGCTCGCTCAAATCTCCCCAAAAATATAGCCAGAAACTCTGCCAAATCTCCCCAAAAAAATGGCCAGAAACTCACCCAAATCTCCCCAAAAACATGGCCAGAAACTCACCCAAATCTCCCCCCAAAAATGGCAAGAAACTCACCCAAATCTCCCCCCAAAAATGGTAAGAAATTCACCCAAATCTCCCCAAAAAAATGGCCAGAAACTTGCCCAAATCTCCCCAAAAACATGGTCAGAAACTCACCCAAATCTCCCCAAAAAAAAAACCAGAATCTCACCCAAATCTCCCAAAAAACATGGCCAGAAACTCACCCAAATCTCCCCAAAAACATGGCCAGAAACTCACCCAAATCTCCCCAAAAAATGGCCAGAAACTCACCCAAATCTCCCCAAAAAAATGGCCAGAAACTCACCCAAATCTCCCCAAAAACATGGCCAGAAACTCACCCAAATCTCCCCAAAAACATGGTCAGAAACTCACCCAAATCGCCCCCCAAAACATGGCCAGAAACTCACCCAAATCTCCCCAAAAACATGGCCAGAAGTTCACCCAAATCTCCCCAAAAACATGGCCAGAAACTCACCCAAATCTCCCCAAAAACATGGCCAGAAACTCACCCAAATCTCCCCAAAAACATGGCCAGAAACTCATCCAAATCTCCCCGCAAAAATGGCCAGAAACTCACCCAAATCTCCCCAAAATAATGGCCAGAAACTCACCAAAATCTCCCCCCAAAAATGGTCAGGAACTCACCCAAATCTCCCCCCAAAAATGGTCAGAAAGTCACCCAAATCTCCCCCCAAAAATGGTCAGAAAGTCACCCAAATCTCCCCCCAAAAATGGTCAGAAACTCACCCAAATCTCCCCCCAAAAAAATGGCCAGAAACTCACCCAAATCTCCCCAAAAAAATGGTCAGAAACTCACCAAATCTCCCCAAAAACATGGTCAGAAACTCACCCAAATACTCACCCAAATCTCCCCAAAAACATGGCCAGAAACTCACCCAAATCTTCCCAAAAACATGGCCAGAAACTCACCCAAATCTCCCCCCAAAAATGGCCAGAAACTCACCCAAATCTCCCCCCAAAAATGGTAAGAAATTCACCCAAATCTCCCCAAAAAAATGGTCAGAAACTCACCCAAATCTCCCCAAAAACATGGTCAGAAACTCACCCAAATCTCCCCAAAAACATGGCCAGAAACTCACCCAAATCTCACCAAAAATTGGCCAGAAACTCACCCACATCTCCCAAAAAAAATGGCCAGAAACTCACCCAAATCTCCCCAAAAACATGGTCAGAAACTCACCCAAATCTCCCCCCAAAACATGGCCAGAAACTCACCCAAATCTCCCCAAAAACATGGCCAGAAGCTCACCCAAATCTCCCCAAAAACATGGCCAGAAACTCACCCAAATCTCCCCAAAAAAATGGCCAGAAACTCACCCAAATCTCCCCAAAAAAATGGCCAGAAACTCACCAAATCTCCCCAAAAACATGGTCAGAAACTCACCCAAATACTCACCCAAATCTCACCAAAAACATGGCCAGAAACTCACCCAAATCTCCCCAAAAACATGGCCAGAATCTCACCCAAATCTCCCCCCAAAAATGGCCAGAAACTCACCCAAATCTCCCCAATTAAACGGCCAGAAACTCACCAAATTTCCCCAAAAACATGGTCAGAAACTCACCCAAATACTCACCCAAATCTCCCCAAAAACATGGCCAGAAACTCACCCAAATCTCCCCAAAAACATGGTCAGAAACTCACCCAAATCTCCCCAAAAACATGGCCAGAAACTCACCCAAATCTCACCAAAAATTGGCCAGAAACTCACCCAAATCTCACCAAAAATTGGTCAGAAACTCACCCAAATCTCCCAAATAAAATGGCCAGAAACTCACCCAAATCTCCCCAAAAACATGGTCAGAAACTCACCCAAATCTCCCCCCAAAACATGGCCAGAAACTCACCCAAATCTCCCCAAAAACATGGCCAGAAACTCACCCAAATCTCCCCAAAAACACGGTCAGAAACTCACCCAAATCTCCCCCCAAAAAATAGCCAGAAACTCACCCAAATCTCCCCCCAAAAAAATGGTCAGAAACTCACCCAAATCTCCCCAAAAATGGCCAGAAAGTCACCCAAACCTCCCAAAAAACATGGCCAGAAACTCACCCAAATCTCCCAAAAAAAATGGCCAGAAACTCACCCAAATCTCCCTAAAAATATGGTCAGAAACTCACCCAAATCTCCCTAAAAATATAGCCAGAAAGTCACCCAAATCTCCCCAAAAAAATGGCCAGAAACTCACCAAATCTCCCCAAAAACATGGACAGAAACTCACACAAATACTCACCCAAATCTCCCCCAAAACATGGCCAGAAACTCACCCAAATCTCCCCAAAAATTGTCAGAAACTCACCCAAATCTCCCCCCAAAAATGGTCAGAAACTCACCCAAATCTCCCTCAAAAACGGCCAGAAACTCAACCAAATCTCCCCAAAAACATGGTCAGAAACTCACCCAAATCTCCCCAAAAACATGGTCAGAAACTCACCCAAATCTCCCCCCAAAAATGGCCAGAAACTCTCCCAAATCTCCCCAAAAACATGGCCAGAAACTCACCCAAATCTCCCCAAAAACATAGCCAGAAACTCACCCAAATCTCCCCAAAAACATGGCCAGAAACTCACCAAATCTCCCCAAAAACATGGCCAGAAACTCACCCAAATCTCCCCAAAAACATGGCCAGAAACTCACCCAAATCTCCCCAAAAACATGGCCAGAAACTCACCCAAATCTCCCCAAAAACATGGCCAGAAACTCACCCAAATCTCCCCCAAAAATGGCCAGAAACACACCCAAATCTCCCCAAAAAACATGGTCAGAAACTCACTCAAATCTCCCCCCAAAAATGGACAGAAACTCACCCAAATCTCCCCCAAAAATGGCCAGAAACTCACCCAAATCTCCCCAAAAAAATGGCCAGAAACTCACCCAAATCTCCCCAAAAATATACCCAGAAACTCACCCAAATCTCCCCAAAAAAATGGCCAGAAACTCACCCAAATCTCCCCAAAAACATGGCCAGAAACTCACCCAAATCTCCCCAAAAACATGGCCAGAAACTCACCCAAATCTTCCCAAAAAATGGCCAGAAACTCACCCAAATCTCCCCAAAAACATGGCCAGAAACTCACCCAAATCTCCCCAAAAACATGGCCAGAAACTCACCAAATCTCCCCAAAAACATGGCCAGAAACTCACCCAAATCTCCCCAAAAACATGGCCAGAAACTCACCCAAATCTCTCCAAAAACATGGCCAGAAACTCACCAAATCTCCCCAAAAACATGGCCAGAAACTCACCCAAATCTCCCCCAAAAATGGCCAGAAACTCACCCAAATCTCCCCAAAAAAATGGCCAGAAACTCACCCAAATCTCCCCAAAAATATACCCAGAAACTCACCCAAATCTCCCCAAAAAAATGGCCAGAAACTCACCCAAATCTCCCCAAAAACATGGCCAGAAACTCACCCAAATCTCCCCAAAAACATGGCCAGAAACTCACCCAAATCTTCCCAAAAAATGGCCAGAAACTCACCCAAATCTCCCCAAAAACATGGCCAGAAACTCACCAAATCTCCCCAAAAACATGGCCAGAAACTCACCCAAATCTCCCCAAAAACATGGTCAGAAACTCACCCAAATCTCCCCAAAAACATGGCCAGAAACTCACCCAAATCTCCCCCAAAAATGGCCAGAAACACACCCAAATCTCCCCAAAAACATGGTCAGAAACTCACTCAAATCTCCCCCCAAAAATGGACAGAAACTCACCCAAATCTCCCCCAAAAATGGCCAGAAACTCACCCAAATCTCCCCAAAAAAATGGCCAGAAACTCACCCAAATCTCCCCAAAAATATACCCAGAAACTCACCCAAATCTCCCCAAAAAAATGGCCAGAAACTCACCCAAATCTCCCCAAAAACATGGCCAGAAACTCACCCAAATCTCCCCAAAAAAATGGCCAGAAACTCACCCAAATCCCCCCAAAAAAATGGCCAGAAGCTCGCTCAAATCTCCCCAAAAATATAGCCAGAAACTCTGCCAAATCTCCCCAAAAACATGGCCAGAAACTCACCCAAATCTCCCCAAAAACATGGCCAGAAACTCACCCAAATCTCCCCAAAAAAATGGCAAGAAACTCACCCAAATCTCCCCCCAAAAATGGTAAGAAATTCACCCAAATCTCCCCAAAAAAATGGCCAGAAACTTGCCCAAATCTCCCCAAAAACATGGTCAGAAACTCACCCAAATCTCCCCAAAAAAAAAACCAGAATCTCACCCAAATCTCCCAAAAAACATGGCCAGAAACTCACCCAAATCTCCCCAAAAACATGGCCAGAAACTCACCCAAATCTCCCCAAAAACATGGTCAGAAACTCACCGAAATCTCCCCAAAAAAATGGCCAGAAACTCACCCAAATCTCCCCCAAAAAATGGCCAGAAACTCACCCAAATCTCCCCAAAAACATGGTCAGAAACTCACCCAAATCTCCCCCCAAAACATGGCCAGAAACTCACCCAAATCTCCCCAAAAACATGGCCAGAACCTCACCCAAATCTCCCCAAAAACATGGCCAGAAACTCACCCAAATCTCCCCAAAAACATGGCCAGAAGTTCACCCAAATCTCCCCAAAAACATGGCCAGAAACTCACCCAAATCTCCCCCCAAAAATGGCAAGAAACTCACCCAAATCTCCCCAAAAACATGGTCAGAAACTCACCCAAATCTCCCCAAAAAAATAGCCAGAAACTCACCGAAATCTCCCCAAAAACATGGCCAGAAACTCATCCAAATCTCCCCGCAAAAATGGCCAGAAACTCTCCCAAATCTCCCCAAAAACATGGCCAGAAACTCACCCAAATCTCCCCAAAATAATGGCCAGAAACTCACCAAAATCTCCCCCCAAAAATGGTCAGAAACTCACCCAAATCTCCCCCCAAAAATGGTGAGAAAGTCACCCAAATCTCCCCCCAAAAATGGTCAGAAAGTCACCCAAATCTCCCCCCAAAAATGGTCAGAAACTCACCCAAATCTCCCCCCAAAAAAATGGCCAGAAACTCACCCAAATCTCCCCAAAAAAATGGTCAGAAACTCACCAAATCTCCCCAAAAACATGGTCAGAAACTCACCCAAATACTCACCCAAATCTCCCCAAAAACATGGTCAGAAACTCACCCAAATCTTCCCAAAAACATGGCCAGAAACTCACCCAAATCTCCCCAAAAAAATGGCCAGAAACTCACCCAAATCTCCCCAAAAAATGGTAAGAAATTCACCCAAATCTCCCCAAAAAAATGGTCAGAAACTCACCCAAATCTCCCCAAAAACATGGTCAGAAACTCACCCAAATCTCCCCAAAAACATGGCCAGAAACTCACCCAAATCTCACCAAAAATTGGCCAGAAACTCACCCACATCTCCCAAAAAAAATGGCCAGAAACTCACCCAAATCTCCCCAAAAACATGGTCAGAAACTCACCCAAATCTCCCCCCAAAACATGGCCAGAAACTCACCCAAATCTCCCCAAAAACATGGCCAGAAGCTCACCCAAATCTCCCCAAAAACATGGTCAGAAACTCACCCAAATCTCCCCCCAAAACATGGCCAGAAACTCACCCAAATCTCCCCAAAAACATGGCCAGAAGCTCACCCAAATCTCCCCAAAAACATGGCCAGAAACTCACCCAAATCTCCCCAAAAAAATGGCCAGAAACTCACCCAAATCTCCCCAAAAAAATGGCCAGAAACTCACCAAATCTCCCCAAAAACATGGTCAGAAACTCACCCAAATACTCACCCAAATCTCACCAAAAACATGGCCAGAAACTCACCAAATCTCCCCAAAAACACGGTCAGAAACTCACCCAAATCTCCCCCCAAAAAATAGTCAGAAACTCACCCAAATCTCCCCCCAAAAAAATGGTCAGAAACTCACCCAAATCTCCCAAAAAAAATGGCCAGAAACTCACCCAAATCTCCCCAAAAACATGGCCAGAAACTCACCCAAATCTCCCAAAAAAAATGGCCAGAAACTCACCCAAATCTCCCCAAAAAAATGGCCACAAACTCACCCAAATCTCCCCAAAAACATGGTCAGAAACTCACCCAAATCTCCCCAAAAACATGGCCAGAAACTCACCCAAATCTCCCCAAAAACATGGCCAGAAACTCACCCAAATCTCCCTAAAAATATGGTCAGAAACTCACCCAAATCTCCCTAAAAATATAGCCAGAAAGTCACCCAAATCTCCCCAAAAAAATGGCCAGAAACTCACCAAATCTCCCCAAAAACATGGTCAGAAACTCACCCAAATACTCACCCAAATCTCCCCCGAAACATGGCCAGAAACTCACCCAAATACTCACCCAAATCTCCCCCAAAACATGGCCAGAAACTCACCCAAATCTCCCCAAAAACATGGCCAGAAACTCACCCAAATCTCCCCAAAAACATGGCCAGAAACTCACCCAAATCTCCCCCCAAAAATGGTCAGAAACTCACCCAAATCTCCCCCAAAAATGGCCAGAAACTCACCCAAATCTCCCCAAAAACATGGCCAGAAACTCACCCAAATCTCCCCAAAAACATGGCCAGAAACTCACCCAAATCTCCCCCCAAAAATGGCCAGAAACTCTCCCAAATCTCCCCAAAAACATGGCCAGAAACTCACCCAAATCTCCCCAAAAACATGGCCAGAAACTCACCCAAATCTCCCCAAAAACATGGCCAGAAACTCACCAAATCTCCCCAAAAACATGGCCAGAAACTCACCCAAATCTCCCCAAAAACATGGTCAGAAACTCACCCAAATCTCCCCAAAAACATGGCCAGAAACTCACCCAAATCTCCCCCAAAAATGGCCAGAAACACACCCAAATCTCCCCAAAAACATGGTCAGAAACTCACTCAAATCTCCCCAAAAAAATGGTCAGAAACTCACCCAAATCTCCCCCAAAAATGGCCAGAAACTCACCCAAATCTCCCCAAAAAAATGGCCAGAAACTCACCCAAATCTCCCCAAAAATATACCCAGAAACTCACCCAAATCTCCCCAAAAAATAGCCAGAAACTCACCCAAATCTCCCCCCAAAAAAATGGTCAGAAACTCACCCAAATCTCCCCAAAAATGGCCAGAAAGTCACCCAAACCTCCCAAAAAACATGGCCAGAAACTCACCCAAATCTCCCAAAAAAAATGGCCAGAAACTCACCCAAATCTCCCCGAAAACATGGTCAGAAACTCACTCAAATCTCCCCCCAAAAATGGACAGAAACTCACCCAAATCTCCCCCAAAAATGGCCAGAAACTCACCCAAATACTCACCCAAATCTCCCCAAAAACATGGCCAGAAACTCACCCAAATCTCCCCAAAAACACGGTCAGAAACTCACCCAAATCTCCCCCCAAAAAATAGCCAGAAACTCACCCAAATCTCCCCCCAAAAAAATGGTCAGAAACTCACCCAAATCTCCCCAAAAATGGCCAGAAAGTCACCCAAACCTCCCAAAAAACATGGCCAGAAACTCACCCAAATCTCCCCAAAAAAATGGCCAGAAACTCACCCAAATCTCCCTAAAAATATGGTCAGAAACTCACCCAAATCTCCCTAAAAATATAGCCAGAAAGTCACCCAAATCTCCCCAAAAAAATGGCCAGAAACTCACCAAATCTCCCCAAAAACATGGACAGAAACTCACCCAAATACTCACCCAAATCTCCCCAAAAACATGGCCAGAAACTCACCCAAATCTCCCCCCAAAAAAGGTCAGAAACTCACCCAAATCTCCCCCAAAAACGGCCAGAAACTCAACCAAATCTCCCCAAAAACATGGCCAGAAACTCACCCAAATCTCCCCCCAAAAATGGCCAGAAACTCTCCCAAATCTCCCCAAAAACATGGCCAGAAACTCACCCAAATCTCCCCAAAAACATAGCCAGAAACTCACCCAAATCTCCCCAAAAACATGGCCAGAAACTCACCAAATCTCCCCAAAAACATGGCCAGAAACTCACCCAAATCTCCCCAAAAACATGGCCAGAAACTCACCCAAATCTCCCCAAAAACATGGCCAGAAACTCACCCAAATCTCCCCAAAAACATGGCCAGAAACTCACCCAAATCTCCCCAAAAACATGGCCAGAAACACACCCAAATCTCCCCAAAAACATGGTCAGAAACTCACTCAAATCTCCCCCCAAAAATGGACAGAAACTCACCCAAATCTCCCCCAAAAATGGCCAGAAACTCACCCAAATCTCCCCAAAAAAATGGCCAGAAACTCACCCAAATCTCCCCAAAAATATACCCAGAAACTCACCCAAATCTCCCCAAAAAAATGGCCAGAAACTCACCCAAATCTCCCCAAAAACATGGCCAGAAACTCACCCAAATCTCCCCAAAAACATGGCCAGAAACTCACCCAAATCTTCCCAAAAAATGGCCAGAAACTCACCCAAATCTCCCCAAAAACATGGCCAGAAACTCACCAAATCTCCCCAAAAACATGGCCAGAAACTCACCCAAATCTCCCCAAAAACATGGCCAGAAACTCACCCAAATCTCTCCAAAAACATGGCCAGAAACTCACCAAATCTCCCCAAAAACATGGCCAGAAACTCACCCAAATCTCCCCCAAAAATGGCCAGAAACTCACCCAAATCTCCCCAAAAAAATGGCCAGAAACTCACCCAAATCTCCCCAAAAATATACCCAGAAACTCACCCAAATCTCCCCAAAAAAATGGCCAGAAACTCACCCAAATCTCCCCAAAAACATGGCCAGAAACTCACCCAAATCTCCCCAAAAACATGGCCAGAAACTCACCCAAATCTTCCCAAAAAATGGCCAGAAACTCACCCAAATCTCCCCAAAAACATGGCCAGAAACTCACCAAATCTCCCCAAAAACATGGCCAGAAACTCACCCAAATCTCCCCAAAAACATGGTCAGAAACTCACCCAAATCTCCCCAAAAACATGGCCAGAAACTCACCCAAATCTCCCCCAAAAATGGCCAGAAACACACCCAAATCTCCCCAAAAACATGGTCAGAAACTCACTCAAATCTCCCCCCAAAAATGGACAGAAACTCACCCAAATCTCCCCCAAAAATGGCCAGAAACTCACCCAAATCTCCCCAAAAACATGGCCAGAAACTCACCCAAATCTCCCCAAAAATATACCCAGAAACTCACCCAAATCTCCCCAAAAAAATGGCCAGAAACTCACCCAAATCTCCCCAAAAACATGGCCAGAAACTCACCCAAATCTCCCCAAAAACATGGCCAGAAACTCACCCAAATCTCCCCAAAAACATGGCCAGAAACTCACCCAAATCTTCCCAAAAAATGGCCAGAAACTCACCCAAATCTCCCCAAAAAAATGGCCAGAAACTCACCCAAATCCCCCCAAAAAAATGGCCAGAAGCTCGCTCAAATCTCCCCAAAAATATAGCCAGAAACTCTGCCAAATCTCCCCAAAAACATGGCCAGAAACTCACCCAAATCTCCCCAAAAACATGGCCAGAAACTCACCCAAATCTCCCCAAAAAAATGGCAAGAAACTCACCCAAATCTCCCCCCAAAAATGGTAAGAAATTCACCCAAATCTCCCCAAAAAAATGGCCAGAAACTTGCCCAAATCTCCCCAAAAACATGGTCAGAAACTCACCCAAATCTCCCCAAAAAAAAAACCAGAATCTCACCCAAATCTCCCAAAAAACATGGCCAGAAACTCACCCAAATCTCCCCAAAAACATGGCCAGAAACTCACCCAAATCTCCCCAAAAACATGGTCAGAAACTCACCGAAATCTCCCCAAAAAAATGGCCAGAAACTCACCCAAATCTCCCCAAAAAAATGGCCAGAAACTCACCCAAATCTCCCCAAAAACATGGTCAGAAACTCACCCAAATCTCCCCCCAAAACATGGCCAGAAACTCACCCAAATCTCCCCAAAAACATGGCCAGAACCTCACCCAAATCTCCCCAAAAACATGGCCAGAAACTCACCCAAATCTCCCCAAAAACATGGCCAGAAATTCACCCAAATCTCCCCAAAAACATGGCCAGAAACTCACCCAAATCTCCCCAAAAACATGGCCAGAAACTCACCCAAATCTCCCCAAAAACATGGTCAGAAACTCACCCAAATCTCCCCAAAAAAATAGCCAGAAACTCACCGAAATCTCCCCAAAAACATGGCCAGAAACTCATCCAAATCTCCCCGCAAAAATGGCCAGAAACTCTCCCAAATCTCCCCAAAAACATGGCCAGAAACTCACCCAAATCTCCCCAAAATAATGGCCAGAAACTCACCAAAATCTCCCCCCAAAAATGGTCAGGAACTCACCCAAATCTCCCCCCAAAAATGGTCAGAAAGTCACCCAAATCACCCCAAAAATGGTCAGAAAGTCACCCAAATCTCCCCCCAAAAATGGTCAGAAACTCACCCAAATCTCCCCCCAAAAAAATGGCCAGAAACTCACCCAAATCTCCCCAAAAAAATGGTCAGAAACTCACCAAATCTCCCCAAAAACATGGTCAGAAACTCACCCAAATACTCACCCAAATCTCCCCAAAAACATGGCCAGAAACTCACCCAAATCTTCCCAAAAACATGGCCAGAAACTCACCCAAATCTCCCCAAAAAAATGGCCAGAAACTCACCCAAATCTCCCCCCAAAAATGGTAAGAAATTCACCCAAATCTCCCCAAAAAAATGGTCAGAAACTCACCCAAATCTCCCCAAAAACATGGTCAGAAACTCACCCAAATCTCCCCAAAAACATGGCCAGAAACTCACCCAAATCTCACCAAAAATTGGCCAGAAACTCACCCACATCTCCCAAAAAAAATGGCCAGAAACTCACCCAAATCTCCCCAAAAACATGGTCAGAAACTCACCCAAATCTCCCCCCAAAACATGGCCAGAAACTCACCCAAATCTCCCCAAAAACATGGCCAGAAACACACCCAAATCTCCCCAAAAACATGGTCAGAAACTCACTCAAATCTCCCCCCAAAAATGGACAGAAACTCACCCAAATCTCCCCCAAAAATGGCCAGAAACTCACCCAAATCTCCCCAAAAACATGGCCAGAAACTCACCCAAATCTCCCCAAAAATATACCCAGAAACTCACCCAAATCTCCCCAAAAAAATGGCCAGAAACTCACCCAAATCTCCCCAAAAACATGGCCAGAAACTCACCCAAATCTCCCCAAAAACATGGCCAGAAACTCACCCAAATCTCCCCAAAAACATGGCCAGAAACTCACCCAAATCTTCCCAAAAAATGGCCAGAAACTCACCCAAATCTCCCCAAAAAAATGGCCAGAAACTCACCCAAATCCCCCCAAAAAAATGGCCAGAAGCTCGCTCAAATCTCCCCAAAAATATAGCCAGAAACTCTGCCAAATCTCCCCAAAAACATGGCCAGAAACTCACCCAAATCTCCCCAAAAACATGGCCAGAAACTCACCCAAATCTCCCCAAAAAAATGGCAAGAAACTCACCCAAATCTCCCCCCAAAAATGGTAAGAAATTCACCCAAATCTCCCCAAAAAAATGGCCAGAAACTTGCCCAAATCTCCCCAAAAACATGGTCAGAAACTCACCCAAATCTCCCCAAAAAAAAAACCAGAATCTCACCCAAATCTCCCAAAAAACATGGCCAGAAACTCACCCAAATCTCCCCAAAAACATGGCCAGAAACTCACCCAAATCTCCCCAAAAACATGGTCAGAAACTCACCGAAATCTCCCCAAAAAAATGGCCAGAAACTCACCCAAATCTCCCCAAAAAAATGGCCAGAAACTCACCCAAATCTCCCCAAAAACATGGTCAGAAACTCACCCAAATCTCCCCCCAAAACATGGCCAGAAACTCACCCAAATCTCCCCAAAAACATGGCCAGAACCTCACCCAAATCTCCCCAAAAACATGGCCAGAAACTCACCCAAATCTCCCCAAAAACATGGCCAGAAATTCACCCAAATCTCCCCAAAAACATGGCCAGAAACTCACCCAAATCTCCCCAAAAACATGGCCAGAAACTCACCCAAATCTCCCCAAAAACATGGTCAGAAACTCACCCAAATCTCCCCAAAAAAATAGCCAGAAACTCACCGAAATCTCCCCAAAAACATGGCCAGAAACTCATCCAAATCTCCCCGCAAAAATGGCCAGAAACTCTCCCAAATCTCCCCAAAAACATGGCCAGAAACTCACCCAAATCTCCCCAAAATAATGGCCAGAAACTCACCAAAATCTCCCCCCAAAAATGGTCAGGAACTCACCCAAATCTCCCCCCAAAAATGGTCAGAAAGTCACCCAAATCTCCCCCCAAAAATGGTCAGAAAGTCACCCAAATCTCCCCCCAAAAATGGTCAGAAACTCACCCAAATCTCCCCCCAAAAAAATGGCCAGAAACTCACCCAAATCTCCCCAAAAAAATGGTCAGAAACTCACCAAATCTCCCCAAAAACATGGTCAGAAACTCACCCAAATACTCACCCAAATCTCCCCAAAAACATGGCCAGAAACTCACCCAAATCTTCCCAAAAACATGGCCAGAAACTCACCCAAATCTCCCCAAAAAAATGGCCAGAAACTCACCCAAATCTCCCCCCAAAAATGGTAAGAAATTCACCCAAATCTCCCCAAAAAAATGGTCAGAAACTCACCCAAATCTCCCCAAAAACATGGTCAGAAACTCACCCAAATCTCCCCAAAAACATGGCCAGAAACTCACCCAAATCTCACCAAAAATTGGCCAGAAACTCACCCACATCTCCCAAAAAAATGGCCAGAAACTCACCCAAATCTCCCCAAAAACATGGTCAGAAACTCACCCAAATCTCCCCCCAAAACATGGCCAGAAACTCACCCAAATCTCCCCAAAAACATGGTCAGAAGCTCACCCAAATCTCCCCAAAAACATGGCCAGAAACTCACCCAAATCTCCCCAAAAAAATGGCCAGAAACTCACCCAAATCTCCCCAAAAAAATGGCCAGAAACTCACCAAATCTCCCCAAAAACATGGTCAGAAACTCACCCAAATACTCACCCAAATCTCACCAAAACATGGCCAGAAACTCACCCAAATCTCCCCAAAAACAAGGCCAGAATCTCACCCAAATCTCCCCCCAAAAATGGCCAGAAACTCACTCAAATCTCCCCAATTAAATGGCCAGAAACTCACCAAATTTCCCCAAAAACATGGTCAGAAACTCACCCAAATACTCACCCAAATCTCCCCAAAAACATGGCCAGAAACTCACCAAATCTCCCCAAAAACATGGTCAGAAACTCACCCAAATCTCCCCCCAAAAAATAGTCAGAAACTCACCCAAATCTCCCCCCAAAAAAATGGTCAGAAACTCACCCAAATCTCCCAAAAAAAATGGCCAGAAACTCACCCAAATCTCCCCAAAAACATGGCCAGAAACTCACCCAAATCTCCCAAAAAATGGCCAGAAACTCACCCAAATCTCCCCAAAAAAATGGCCACAAAACTCACCCAAATCTCCCCAAAAACATGGTCAGAAACTCACCCAAATCTCCCCAAAAACATGGTCAGAAACTCACCCAAATCTCCCCAAAAACATGGCCAGAAACTCACCCAAATCTCCCCAAAAACATGGTCAGAAACTCACCCAAATCTCCCTAAAAATATGGTCAGAAACTCACCCAAATCTCCCTAAAAATATAGCCAGAAAGTCACCCAAATCTCCCCAAAAAAAATGGCCAGAAACTCACCAAATCTCCCCAAAAACATGGTCAGAAACTCACCCAAATACTCACCCAAATCTCCCCCAAAACATGGCCAGAAACTCACCCAAATACTCACCCAAATCTCCCCCAAAACATGGCCAGAAACTCACCCAAATCTCCCCAAAAACATGGCCAGAAACTCACCCAAATCTCCCCAAAAACATGGCCAGAAACTCACCCAAATCTCCCCCCAAAAATGGTCAGAAACTCACCCAAATCTCCCCCAAAAATGGCCAGAAACTCACCCAAATCTCCCCAAAAACATGGCCAGAAACTCACCCAAATCTCCCCAAAAACATGGCCAGAAACTCACCCAAATCTCCCCCAAAAAATGGCCAGAAACTCTCCCAAATCTCCCCAAAAACATGGCCAGAAACTCACCCAAATCTCCCCAAAAACATGGCCAGAAACTCACCCAAATCTCCCCAAAAACATGGCCAGAAACTCACCAAATCTCCCCAAAAACATGGCCAGAAACTCACCCAAATCTCCCCAAAAACATGGTCAGAAACTCACCCAAATCTCCCCAAAAACATGGCCAGAAACTCACCCAAATCTCCCCCAAAATGGCCAGAAACACACCCAAATCTCCCCAAAAACATGGTCAGAAACTCACTCAAATCTCCCCAAAAAAATGGTCAGAAACTCACCCAAATCTCCCCCAAAAATGGCCAGAAACTCACCCAAATCTCCCCAAAAAAATGGCCAGAAACTCACCCAAATCTCCCCAAAAATATACCCAGAAACTCACCCAAATCTCCCCAAAAAAATGGCCAGAAACTCACCCAAATCTCCCCAAAAACATGGCCAGAAACTCACCCAAATCTCCCCAAAAACATGGCCAGATTCTCACCCAAATCTCCCCAAAAACATGGTCAGAAACTCACCCAAATCTTCCCAAAAAATGGTCAGAAACTCACCCAAATCTCCCCAAAAAAATGGTCAGAAACTCACCCAAATCCCCCCAAAAAAATGGCCAGAAGCTCGCTCAAATCTCCCCAAAAATATAGCCATAAACTCTGCCAAATCTCCCCAAAAAAATGGCCAGAAACTCACCCAAATCTCCCCAAAAACATGGTCAGAAACTCACCCAAATCTCCCCAAAAAAAAAACCAGAATCTCACCCAAATCTCCCAAAAAACATGGCCAGAAACTCACCCAAATCTCCCCAAAAACATGGCCAGAAACTCACCCAAATCTCCCCAAAAACATGGAGAGAAACTCACCCAAAATCACCCCAAAAACATGGCCAGAAACTCACCCAAATCTCCCCAAAAACATGGCCAGAACCCTCACCCAAATCTCCCCAAAAACATGGCCAGAAACTCACACAAATCTCGCCAAAAAAATGGCCAGGACACTCACCAAATCTCCCCAAAAACATGGTCAGAAACTCACCCAAATACTCACCCAAATCTCCCCAAAAACATGGCCAGAAACTCACCCAAATCTCCCCAAAAACATGGTCAGAAACTCACCCAAATCTCCCCAAAAAAATAGCCAGAAACTCACCCAAATCTCCCCAAAAACATGGCCAGAAACTCACACAAATCTCCCCGCAAAAATGGCCAGAAACTCTCCCAAATCTCCCCAAAAACATGGCCAGAAACTCACCCAAATCTCCCCAAAATAATGGCCAGAAACTCACCCAAATCTCCCCCCAAAAAATGGTCAGAAAGTCACCCAAATTTCCCCAAAAAAACGGTCAGAAAGTCACCCAAATCTCCCCCCAAAAATGGTCAGAAACTCACCCAAATCTCCCCCCAAAAATGGTCAGAAACTCACCCAAATCTCCCCAAAAACATGGCCAGAAACTCTCCCAAATCTCCCCAAAAACATGGTCAGAAACTCACCCAAATCTCCACCAAAAAAAGAGCCAGAAACTCACCCAAATCTCCCCCCAAAAAAATGGCCAGAAACTCACCCAAATCTCCCCAAAAAATGGCCAGAAACTCACCCAAATCTCCCCAAAAAAATGGTCAGAAACTCACCAAATCTCCCCAAAAATATAGTCAGAAACTCACCGAAATCTCCCCAAAAACATGGCCAGAAACTCACCCAAATCTCCCCCCAAAAATGGTCAGAAACTCACCCAAATCTCCCCCCAAAAATGGTCAGAAACTCACCCAAATCTCCCCAAAAACATGGCCAGAAACTCACCCAAATCTCCCCAAAAACATGGCCAGATACTCACCCAAATCTTCCCAAAAAAATGGCCAGAAACTCACCCAAATCTCCCCAAGACATGGCCAGAAACTCACCCAAATCTCCCAAAAACATGGCCAGAAACTCACCCAAATCTCCCCCCCAAAAATGGCAAGAAACTCACCCAAATCTCCCCCCAAAAATGGTAAGAAAGTCACCCAAATCTCCCCAAAAAAATGGCCAGAAACTCACCCAAATCTCCCCAAAAACATGGCCAGAAACTCACCCAAATCTCCCCCCAAAAATGGCCAGAAACTCTCCCAAATCTCCCCGAAAACATGGCCAGAAACTCACCCAAATCTCCCCAAAATAATGGCCAGAAACTCACCCAAATCTCCCCCCAAAAAATGGTCAGGAACTCACCCAAATCTCCCCCAAAAATGGTCAGAAAGTCACCCAAATCTCCCCCCAAAAATGGTCATAAAGTCACCCAAATCTCCCCCCAAAAATGGTCAGAAACTCACCCAAATCTCCCCCCAAAAATGGTCAGAAACTCACCCAAATCTCCCCCCAAAAATGGTCAGAAACTCACCCAAATCTCCCCAAAAAACATGGCCAGAAACTCTCCCAAATCTCCCCAAAAACATGGTCAGAAACTCACCCAAATCTCCCCCAAAAAAATAGCCAGAAAACTCACCCAAATCTCCCCCCAAAAAAATGGCCAGAAACTCACCCAAATCTCCCAAAAAAATGGCCAGAAACTCACCCAAATCTCCCCAAAAACATGGTCAGAAACTCACCCAAATCTCCCCACAAAAATGGTAAGAAAGTCACCCAAATCTCCCCAAAAATATGGCCAGAAACTCGCCCAAATCTCCCCAAAAACATGGTCAGAAACTCACCCAAATCTCCCCAAAAAATAGTCAGAAACTCACTCAAATCTCCCCCCAAAATAATGGCCAGAAACTCACCCAAATCTCCCCCCAAAAATGGTCAGGAACTCACCCAAATCTCCCCCCAAAAATGGTCAGAAAGTCACCCAAATCTCACCCCAAAAATGGTCAGAAAGTCACCCAAATCTCCCCCCAAAAATGGTCAGAAACTCACCCAAATCTCCCCCCAAAAATGGTCAGAAACTCACCCAAATCTCCCAAAAACATGGCCAGAAACTCTCCCAAATCTCCCCAAAAACATGGTCAGAAACTCACCCAAATCTCCCCCAAAAAAATAGCCAGAAACTCACCCAAATCTCCCCCCCAAAAAAAATGGCCAGAAACTCACCCAAATCTCCCAAAAAAATGGCCAGAAACTCACCCAAATCTCCCCAAAAACATGGTCAGAAACTCACCCAAATCTTCCCCAAAAAAATAGCCAGAAACTCACCCAAATCTCCCAAAAAAAAATGGCCAGAAACTCACCCAAATCTCCCCAAAAAAATGGTCAGAAACTCACCCAAATCTCCCCAAAAATATAGTCAGAAACTCACCGAAATCTCCCCAAAAAACATGGTCAGAAACTCACCCAAATCTCCCCCCAAAAATGGTCAGAAACTCACCCAAATCTCCCAAAAATATAGCCAGAAACTCGCCCAAATCTCCCCAAAAAAATGGCCAGAAAGTCGCCCAAATCTCCCCAAAAAAATGGCCAGAAACTCACCCAAATCTCCCCAAAAACCTGGACAGAAACTCACCCAAATCTCCCCAAAAACATGGTCACCTTCTCACCCAAATCTCCCCAAAAACATGGCCAGATACTCACCCAAATCTGCCCAAAAAATGGCCAGAAACTCACCCAAATCTCCCCAAAAACATGGCCAGAAACTCACCCAAATCTCCTCAAAAAAATGGCCAGAAACTCACCCAAATCTCCCCCCAAAAATGGTCAGAAACTCACCCAAATCTCCCCAAAAACATGGCCAGAAACTCTCCCAAATCTCCCCAAAAACATGATCAGAAACTCACCCAAATCTCCCCAAAAATATAGTCAGAAACTCACCGAAATCTCCCCAAAAAACATGGCCAGAAACTCACCCAAATCTCCCCCCAAAAATGGTAAGAAACTCACCCAAATCTCCCCAAAAATATAGTCAGAAACTCGTCCAAATCTCCCCAAAAAAATGGCCAGAAAGTCGCCAAATCTCCCCAAAAACATGGCCAGATACTCACCCAAATCTTCCCAAAAAATGGCCAGAAACTCACCCAAATCTCCCCCCAAAAAATGGCCAGAAGCTCGCCCAAATCTCCCCAAAAATATAGCCAGAAACTCTGCCAAATCTCCCCCAAAAAATGGTCAGAAACTCACCCAAATCTCCCCAAGACATGGCCAGAAACTCACCCAAATCTCCCCAAAAACATGGCCAGAAACTCACCCAAATCTCCCCCCAAAAATGGCAAGAAACTCACCCAAATCTCCCCCCAAAAATGGTAAGAAAGTCACCCAAATCTCCCCAAAAAAAATGGCCAGAAACTCGCCCAAATCTCCCCAAAAACATGGTCAGAAACTCACCCAAATCTCCCCAAAAAAATAGTCTGAAACTCACACAAATCTCCTCAAAAAAATGGCCAGAAACTCACCCAAATCTCCCCAAAAAACATGGCCAGAAACTCACCCAAATCTCCCCCCAAAAATGGCCAGAAACTCTCCCAAATCTCCCCAAAAACAAGGCCAGAAACTCACCCAAATCTCCCCAAAATAATGGCCAGAAACTCACCCAAATCTCCCCAAAAACATGGCCAGAAACTCACCCAAATCTCCCCAAAAACATGGCCAGAAACTCACCCAAATCTCCCCCCAAAAATGGTCAGGAACTCACCCAAATCTCCCCCCAAAAATGGTCAGAAAGTCACCCAAATCTCACCCCAAAAATGGTCAGAAAGTCACCCAAATCTCCCCCCAAAAATGGTCAGAAACTCACCCAAATCACCCCAAAAATTGGTCAGAAACTCACCCAAATCTCCCAAAAACATGGCCAGAAACTCACCCAAATCTCCCCAAAAACATGGTCAGAAACTCACCCAAATCTCCCCAAAAACATGGTCAGAAACTCACCCAAATCTCCCCCAAAAAAATAGCCAGAAACTCACCCAAATCTCCCCCCAAAAAAATGGCCAGAAACCCAGCCAAATCTCCCCCAAAAATGGCCAGAAACTCACTCAAATCTCCCAAAAACATGGCCAGAAACTCACCCAAATCTCCCCAAAAACA